>NC_058409.1:36331801-36407394 GCF_002201575.2 Neomonachus schauinslandi | reverse complement strand
CAAGGATGTTCTAAACCGCAACAGCAACTTTTGTTAATGTGGGGGGGATGGGAGGACAACCTCATCATCCACTTATAGAAAAACTCTGCATTTACAGAAAACTATGCTATCACACAGATTTATATTTACAAAAATAGCAAAATTTGAGACATATTTAGTAAAAACCACTGACGAATACAGTTTTTGAGACACTTTAAGATGCATGCACACCACACATACAACTCTGTACACGTGTACACAAAACAACAAAGGGTCCAGAAGGCATATGTAACCAAACTTTCATTAATGAGGCTTGGGGAAAGTGGAATTCTTTAATTTTTTCCTCCATATAATTCTTTCATATTATATGTTTCTATGGATTCACATATTCTTTTCTAATAATATCAGATTAATGAGAAAATAAATGAAAGCAGGACACAAAAACCATAGATATAAAACATACAGAAAGAGAGGTTTAGAGGGTGATAAATATAAGAGACTTGACATGCAAATAACAAATGTTCCAGAAAAGGAAAAACAAACAGATAAAGAGAAGCAATAATTAAACAAATTCCAAAAGAAATTCCACTAATCTGGGGACAGCCTCAAACCTGAAAACTGATGAGGGTCCACAAAGCTTCAGACTGGTGGGGTTCGGAGGTAATTACCGGCTTTTCATGTACAAAACTCAAACTCAGAAACCACAACCTAGGAACATATTCTTTAAATAGACTGTTTCCATAACTTTGATTTTGGATCCAGGTAAATATTTTGCTTACTTATTTTTTAAAATGAGGCTATGTATCAAGTTGGTGGAATGAAATATACAGAATACAATTATGCCAAATGCCTTTAAAACATAATATTTGACTACAAATCCCTGGAGTGACATACCTTGAAAATAAAAAAAAAAAAACAACGTGGGGGTGGGGTGAAGATAATAAAGGTTAAAAAGTGTCTTCAGTATCACACTGTTAGTGACAGTACTGGTACTATAATTCTGTGACTTGTGTGTGAGAAAAGCAAATGAGTAATTATGTTGCTATCACTCAGCAAAAGATTTTGAGCAGGAAAGGGGATGCTGAATTAAAATAGATAATGAGGTTCAGTAAAAACCTTGTAAAGCTGAACTGCAAGTAATATGAACACATGATGTATCTTTAAATGTGTGCATCTTCAATCTGTGTCTACCAAAGAGGTCTAAAAATAATGACTTAATTCAGTAATAACAACTATCCCTAGATCCTATAAATGCCACGTCCCACAAAAAGCAAAATGGCCAAATCTAGGTCTGAGACAGGAAATACATGAGAAAGCCAGGAACATCTTTGTCAGAGTAGAAAACAAGAAAGGTATCAAAGACAGGGTTGCAACAAAAAACCCCAGTCAACCTTAAGAGGCTTCACCCAGCCCAAGATGAAACAACTGAACTTCAGTAATAATAATAACAGATGGAAGCAAAGAAAATGTATTTAAATCTATGAATTTGTATTACTCAAACCAACTCATTCTTGTGAAAACCTCAGCACTACTGACATTTTGGGTCAAATAATTAATTCTTGTAGGGAGCTCTCCTGTACCTGGTAGGATATTTAGGAGCATCCCTGCCCTCTAACAACTAGAGGCTACACGCTATTAATCCCTTCCAAGTTATGACAACCAAAAATGTCTCCAGACACTGCCAAACATCCACTTCTGAACTAGTCTTGCCAAAAAGATCACATGTGAATCTGATCAGGTCTCTACATGTACTTGCTAGTTTGCAAGAAGTTCAGGAATAGGAGAGTGAAACAGTACCAAGGGGATGCAACAGTAACATTTAGACTGAGTCTCCATGTAACATATTTATTTTTTAAATAACAAAAACAGGAAAAAGCAATGAAAACACAATGAAGGGAAACCAATAGATCACAAGATGTAAGGAAGAACTCCCTGCAACATGTGGACTGTATACGGATTACATGGGCTGGAGCAGGAACAGGAGAGAGCACTGACACAGGGAGAAGAAGAAAAGGGAAAACCAAACCAAAGAAGAAAAGAAATAAATTAAGTAAATGAAGACTTAATAAAAAAATTAAACTTAAATACAGACTATACAGTTCTATAAATATAATCATGTATGTGGGCATATGTACAAAATCAACTTTTAAAATTTCAATAAAAAGGAGATTCAGGATCTCACAGCAGTTCAAGTCTATAATTATGTACAATAAACATTAATGGACAGTACCATGAAAGGAGAAAGACAATGTAGCAATTGAGTTTTAAGAAATACAAACCAAAATATTCACTCATTAGATAAAAACGTCTACTTGGCATGTATTTTTTTAAAGCACCTTTTCTTTTTAATATGATAAACCATGTAACAACCAAATATGGCAATAAATAAGCAAACAAGAATGAAATAAAGTAACTTACTAACTGAGCCAAGTACATACCATGGAGTACCAGGAATAGGGGTAGTAGCTACTGGCTTTGCCTTCTGGGCAGCCTTTTCTTCTTCAGTCATCTCCTCCTCTTTGGGCTCCTATGGGAAATGATGTTTCATTAGTATCATAACACTATACCTGAATCTTACACAAATACAAGTAAAACTGTGAACACCTCAAAGTGCAACCAACATAAGGTCTGTTACTAGCATAGTGAGGACACTGAGTAGGAATTGCTAAGAAAGTTCTAAATCCTTGCTCCCTAGACAGAGCTGAATTCTACAACAGCAGACCCCAGCAACAGCAGATGGTCCTATCTTACAGACTCACTAACCATCTGCTTAGGAGCAGAAATGGAGAACTTAAGATAGAAAATCAGATGAGACCTCTTCATTTAAGGTTACTTCTTTCTCCTGCTAACTTCCTTACTAATAAAACATGACTACCGTTAGTCCCTCACTGCATAAAGAAAGCTTCCAAAAAGCAGAGCTCTTTTAGTGCTCTATAGAGATCATTCCATGCCAGGAGAAGACAGATAAAACATCCCCCAAATATAAATCTGTACTTATAATTTTTACCATGTGCCAGTCTATAAATCAGGAGGTTGGGATTGGGGTCGATGCCCTGGTCCAAGGCCCTTTCTTTCTAGGGGCCTTGGTTTACTGTAAGAAGTAATTTAATGAAACTTTCACAGGAAAAACTGAATTACAAACTTCAAAGAACCCCAAAATTTCAGAAATCAGACTAAGGACAATTATCTAAAACTGTATCAGATGGGTTTTCAATTACAAGTAAATTGTACCCAGCAATTAATGCTGGCTCCCAGGTTAATAGGTCATGGCCCTTTACCTCCTTTATCTCCTTTATTGGCTCTTCTTTAGGGTCCTCCTCCTCCGTCTCCATTGGAAGAGGTTCTTCAGAAGGTTCTTTAATTGGCTCTTTAATCTTCTCCTCTAATTTTTCTATTACAAAGTTAAGACAATGTCACTCAATGGTCTTTGGTGTAATTTTCCAAGAACTTTCAAATACTAAGCAATTAAGACATTCCATAACTAGAAGTTACTAACCACAAAGATAAAATGTTCTTCTTCGTATCATCAATTTCAATATAATGTACTGGTCAACTTCAAATACCCTGCTATACCATCAGAAAACTGTCACTAGAAATCACTGACTGCAGAGGGACATAGTCTTTCAAGTCACTCACGTATCCTTTGTAGCAATGATTCATTTTGCTCAAAGGGACAAGATACTAAGATACTTAGAAACAGGAACTTGTGATACAGAAAATTATATGAGTTTTCTTCATCCAAGACTCCAAGGGCCTACATTTCTTTCTTTAGAACAGATGCAATACAGACATCTCTTCCTGAGAGTACTATCAATCTCAGTAATTACACAGGAGAATAATTATGCAATTCCTAACACAGAAATACATGTGTACAGATGTGTAATTTAATTTCTCCAGATGGAAAAATCATGGACAAATATGTAAGTGGAACTGGCTTTTTAAATACTTATTTATCAATTTGATACAAATAATCCAACAACTATAGAATTAGTAAATCCTTCAAATGTGTTAAAAAAGGAATTAACCCAGAATTTCAAATAGCATTCTATTTATTGTATCATAGCTTTTACTACATCTCAACAAGTCATTAAAATTATACCTTTTTCCTTTAGCTCTTGGGGTTTTTCCCAGGTTGATTCTAACGTTCTATTATTATAGTAATACGTCTTTCCATCCGCTGTTTTATACTCAGTCCACTCAGAAACTGCCGTTGCTCCAGCTAAGGTAGCAGGGGAAGCTGCAATAGCAACCTGGGGGTGTATCATAGGTACGATAGGAGGGGCCATGCCTGGCAACACACCTAAAAGAAGAATAATACAAAGTTAGGTCCAAGGATCAAATTGTATAGCAAAATGAAACTTTAAAATATGAGCTACATCTTTCTATTAAATATTAATAAAAGAATGAGCCAGTTGGAACAAAAACAACTTATTTAAACGTGATTTAATTAATTAACCCTATTTCCCTGGTTTAGTTCTAAGATCTAAATTCAATTAGATTCAGAAATTCAACCCAAGAAGTACCTTAAGAACAGTCAAAAATTTGGATTGAAGTTATGATGAAGTCCTAACAATAATTATAAAAATCATGACACATTCTGTACGTGACGAGAAATATATTTTTATAAAGAATTTCTCAAATTCTAATGAAATCAAGACAACAAACATATTTCCTGAGCATATTTCCTGAGGCAAATTACTTTCTAGCTCTAAGGTACCTAAAAGGGTATGAATAAAATTCTCAGTTTTAAAGTAAATGACTGAGTTTATTATCAAATCCACGTTAATATACTAAATGATTAAGTTAAATGTCCCTGTTAACTCTGTCAGTTTAGTCTTTTCCTTAAAAAAAAAAAAAGGCAGTTTCTTCTGTTTTTTAAAAGAAAGCCAAAATTAGTATTTTTTTTTACAAGACAGCTACACAAGCTGACATTATACAAAAATAATTAAGGATATATGAATCCAAATTGGAAAAAAAAAAAAAAAAACCCTCATATCCTATTCCAAAATTTAAGTTTCAGGTAGCTATCTTCAGTAAGTTTCAAATGTAAATTTATACTATATACACAAATATTCACACACATATACTCACTAGCATGCAAGCATAATCACATCACTTTACACATGGAAATGATTTTTTTATATTTAACTTAAAAACACACATCAAAAATAAAATTAAATGTTATGAATATGAGAATGAAGTTGTTTACACTTATTACAAAAATTAAGATATAAAGTGATCTGACCTTATTTGCTTTTGTGAACCAAAGAAGCTAATACTACAGGCAATTGGGAAAATTAAGTGTTGGCCAAATATGACAACTGCATTTATACTGCTCATTAAAAAGAAAAATATAAAAAAATCCACTCACTTGGGCAAAAATAAATAAATAAAAGGATAAACAACAACATTCACTACCATGCCAACTTACAGACAAAACAAACTAAGATGGTTTTAAAAATTACCGGTCTTGGTGGTAGCGACTGTCTTTACATACGGGCAGCTGACTATTTGCATCATTGCTACACCTGTAAAATGGATAAGCAAGCATACGTTGGAAAGCTGCCATGGTATGTCGGCTACCACTGGGATTCAGGGAAGTAATTTACCACTACAATTTAGAATGCTATTTCCAATGAAAAAGACCAGGAATGGAGTAGAATTTCTTTTTGTTTGACATTTTGTGGGAAGTGGTGCCAAATCCAATGATAACTAATTCTAAATTATAGCATCAATTACCTTTTTATCAAACCAGCTCTGATAATATTTGAAGGAGTCTTGAGAGTTTAAATTCAATGAAGGAAGCCCCTTCATTACAAATATATAACAAGTTCTCGTGTGGGACATTTTCCCACAGGACATCAAACCCATGCTGCTGTTGCTTAGATACCAGTGAAAGGCAGATGCAGCATGACACTGACAAGACGCTTTCTCTGTGCTGCTGCTAAGTGGGAACTACATGCAGAAGCTGAGGCATGGAGCATAACCATGCAGAAGGAGAAAAAGAATAAAATAGGACAAAGAGGGGTACAAGAGAAAGGAAGAAAGTAAGGTATGAGATGGATTCAAAATTCCAATGCAAATAATATTTTAAATAAAAGGGCTGAGATGAAAAGAAGGGTAGCATTCAACTAATGACAAAATATCCATGTTCAGGACCTGCTCTATGGAATGTCACAGGCCTGAAACAGTGTGGAAGCAGGCTAACATGTGAAGAAAAATACAGCCCCTTTAGTAGCACTAATGACTACATGGGCTGATTGTTCAGAAACCTCTATTATTTAAGCCAACTACAGAAGCAGCACTTGTATCAAAGAATGGAAATTACGTACAGTTCTTAGAAGAATGAAGACTCATCATGATGCATTACAATGGTGATAAAAAGGGAATGAAAGGAAAAGCTGGAAAACTAAGACTGATTAATTGAAGAAATCCAAAATCAAGTGTGAATTAGAAAAAAATTTTTAAAGGAAAAGGCTGAAGGCTGAACGCAGGAAGAAAAGGAGTTGGGGGACTTAGTTTTAATTTCTATTTGTTTGGCTGAAAAAACTAAACCTAGTTTAGTACCAATGAAAATTTAAAATAATATACTATTTTCCCCACTAAAGTATAGGAAAAGAAATTTCTCTTAGAGTTAAAAACTGAAATTAAACCCCTGGGTTTGTAAATAATGTACCTAAGTTCACACACACACACACAAAAATACTGCCAATTTTTGAAAAATGCCTTTAATTTCTTATTTACTATTTTAAGTAAAGAATATTAGAGCTAAAATTTCTATTACCTCTGAAACTAAAACAAAGGCACTGGATCATAAAAGCACGCTGAGTTAAGTCATATGTATGGTTCTGTTTTCCTTAATGTTAAAAGAAAGCAATGGAAAAATTCATTTGGTTAAAGAAGTTACACCACATATTAGGTTTAAATTAGTATAAATACTGCCATCTGCAGGACCACTGAACCTAGTAAGTCAGGCCTGGAAATTTAATTCTTAGAATACATGAACTTTTTTTCCCTCAAACAATGTTCTCCAAAACCACCCGCCAAAAGGTAATTTTAACTATTCAACTTAAACAGAAGAAAATCAAATCTATTCATATTTAGGCCTAAGTGCCATTGTTAAGGATCAACTGGGCCAACACAGAACTCCTATATTTGACTGACAACAAAGAGACCATACTGAAAGGTCGTATGTGTTTCTTCTCAAGCTAAAAAGATAAGGTTTTCTTTGAGGGTAACTACATACATAAGACTCACAAAACTGCCACACATCTAAATTTTTAAACCTCTATTTAAAGGGAGCATCTAGGACGTCTGGGTGCCTCAGCTGGTTAAGCATCCAACTCTCAATTTTGGCTCAGGTCATGATCTCTGAATCGTGAGATGGAGCCCCATGTCAGGCTCCATACTCAGCAGGGAGTCTGCTCGAGAATTCTCTATCTCCCTCTCCCTCTGCTCGTGCTGGCTCTTGCTCTAATAAACAAATTTAAAAAATAAAATTTAAAAAAATCCAAAGGGAGCATCTATTCAATCTTCCTGTAACTTTATTCTCAAGTTATGTTCTACTAGGAAATTAGAAAATTCCATTTAGCATTCTGAATAGTTCTGATGTAAGTTTCTTAAAATTCCAAGTAAGATTTTATAGTCTTAGACTTAATTCTTCCACTCTTTTCCTTCATCTTATTTGATTATCCTTTCCTTAATCATCCTCATTAGAGCCATACACTGCTATTACAGAGAGAACTTAAAGCTCCAGGATAAATCACATCCAAATCTTTCCTGTTTACCTTACTGCCAAATTGATAAAGAGAAACAAAAAGAGCTGTGTATAAAAGATTTGGGGAAGAGAAAAACAAGTTGTCTTTTCCTTTTTTTTCCTCCCACTAAAGCACCTTGGAAAACTGAGTTAAAAGGGAAAATGAGAAAATGAATTCGTAATATCAAAGATGCCTTACCATATAAACAAATATTATTATTATTTTCTATAAAACATTAACTCTTTAAGGAATCTTGGCATCTTGGACAAAATTTTACAGATTATCTAACTCAAGCTCTCTTCCAAATGACCTACAAAATGACATTAGTGACTGTCATTTATTAAATGCCTTTTACTACTAAACTTCGTAAGTACCACCTCGCTTGATCAAATGGTCACCACCATCTGTTTTAAAACTTAAAGATGGGGTGAGGGTCAGAGAAGACCATATCAAAACAGACCTATAAGTAAAGGGATTTTATTGTGATAAAATTCAACAGTGTATAAAAATGAATTTTGCTACTCTGTACTTTTCACCCACTGGTCCCTATTAAGAACCTCCAAAGCAAAACAAAAGTCCATTTACAAAACCTCTCAAATACTTCGGTAACATCACCATGCTATGCCTCAATCTTCTCTCTACAGAATTCACAACCCCAGCTCCTTCAGATGATTCAGAATCCAGTATATGGTCTGAATACTGTCCTTGATCCCAAAGCAGAGCAAGACTGTGAGAGCTTATGACCAGTGTCAACCTAGTCTCCATGTATCACCTGGTTTTCTACCAAAAGTATATCCAGAGGCAATTATCCAGCAGCTTGTCTTAAAATTTAATTTAGAAAAAGGATAATCCCTAGTACGAGGAAACATTTTTGGTTTTCTTCTTACTTTTAAATGATTTGAGTTTCTTAAACATCACATATTGGGTATTTAATTATCTAACACTACATCAACAATATGCGAAAGGTTTTCCTTAGGGGAAAAAACCTCCCTAATTCTTAAAATTTTTGGTTTCTTCCTTGCTAAGGTGCAATACCTAAGTGGTTGCTTCTTTTCCAAGCAGTCACAAGGAAAAAGACAATTAGAACAATAGCGATATTTAAAATATGTACAAATCTAAGAAACAGCTGTACTACAACCCTATTCTTACATAAAAACTAGTACAATAAAACAGCAATAATAGATAGCATGAGGAATATGAAACTGGGAGACAAGAGGCCTACATTCTATCCATCTTTGCTACACACTAGACCTGTGAACTTGAGCTAAGGTATAAAAGCTTCAAACTGTAATACTAGGAGAAGAGACCATGGATTAAGGGTTAAATGTGTTTGCCAAAAGCATTCAAATTAGGATGCCCGACACTATCACTGTTTATTCCTACAGGAAAAATTCTACGCCACAATCTCACTATACCTATTTAAATGTTTAAATGATGCAAATTATACTTCACTTCACTTCATGTTACAAGGAAAAGTTCTGGTTTTGCTTTAGATGAATTTCTTACAGTTAAGTGATTCACATTTTCTTCCCAGTATAGCACAGTTATTAAGAGCATGGTATTCGGGTCTGGAGTGCTCAGCTCATATCCCAACATCATCACTTATCAGCTATGTGACCATGGGCAAGTCATTTAATCTGTCTGTGTACCTACCTCATACGATGGTTGCAAAAATTAAACTGAGTTATTACATGTAAGGTGCTTAGAACAGGGCACAATATATAAAATCACTCAATTTGTATTAGCTAGTAATGACTTGTAAGTTCTCAACTTCACAGACTCAATCCTTTAAAGATATTGCATTTGAACATAGTTACAGGAAAAGATGATCATTTTTAATTCACTGAGGCCATTATCCAAAAATGAGTGTAACTTCAAATGTGGCTCTAATTTTAAGACATGTAAACAACAACAAAAAAAGGACAGTTACCAAAACTGAAGAGAAAATATTGCAGTTAGCCATGAATCTTTCAAAAAACATTTCAAACAGGTGAGATTCAAGGCAAATTTCAAATGCAACAGACACATGAGAACAAACTAACTGACAATATGAAAACATAGCTGGAAAGGACTATTAGAATCTATTGGTTTACCTGGAAGTGGAATTGGCATGCCAGGAAGGGGAACACGAAACGGAGGTACCATTACTGGTGGAAAAGCAGGTATTGCTGCTGCTGGCTGAGGTACTGAATGAGGAACAGCAGGAGGTAACGTCTGGGGATGCGGCTGGGGAACAGTTTGCACAGGTGTGGCTGTAGGAGCAGGAGTTGAAACACTAACTGTAGGCGTGGCAACTGAAACAGCAGAACTTGGGGTCTGATCTTGTGTTGTGGGTGCTGATAAAAGATAAAACAAAAATATGTATCACTCCTTCATAAACCATTTCGCTATATTCATTCATCATCCACTCATTCAGTAAGTATTTAAGGGCCCATTCCATGCACTGCAAGAAATTTGTAACAAGGTCTCTGTCTTCAAGAAGCTTGAAAATAGTCGGTTAAATGAAATACAAAAAATAACTAAAATACAAAGTGAAATGGGATAAATGTACAGGAGTGTAAATCAAGACGCAAAGACCATTTCTAACTGTGAGAGGGTACAGAAAATTGTATACTGTGATGACAGGCCTTGAAAGATTAGGATTTCAACAAGGACAATGACAAAGTAGGAGGAGAAAATAAGCAAGTAGTGGGAAAAGTGAGTAAAAGCAAAGAGGAGATGATAACAAGGAATTATTTAGAAAATACAAAGCAAGCAGTCAACTAGCAAAACACTAGGCATATCAAAAGAACCAGTGAGTTATGGCTGGAAAGGCAGGCCAGAGGCATAAAGTACAAGGCTCTGGCAGAAGACTAGGGTTTCGGCACTTTACTGGGTAGTGAAAGGGAAGAACTAAGGTAAATGTACAAATCTGACCTAACAGAATGCACACCAAAATGTAGGTACTACATCCGTGTATGCCTTTCACATTTTGCTACATATCGTTCATTAGAGCTTAAATTTTTTATAAGAATGCATTCATGTGTTATTCGTGTCACTTCGTGAGCATAAAAGAGGTCTAGGGGAGGCAAAATGAAGGTTTCTGTATGGAAGAGAATTAAGCAGTGTTCATTTGATGAATTAATCTGACAGATGAATGGGAAAAAAAGGAAGAACAGAGGTGGGAAAATCAATTTCAACCTATCTGGAACTATCCAAGCAAGGAAGAACAGTGAGAAAAAGATATGCAATAACTGATGACTGAGTATGAACAAATGGGAGTAAAAAACAAGTTGCGTTTCTCTACAATTATTTCAAAATAAAAAGGTAAAAAAAGAAAAAATAAAAATAACTCATGTTTCCAGTGTGAGAGACCAGGAGAATATGAAATTCGGGATAATTTGATTCTAATACATTATTTTTAAGTACCAAAAATAAAACATTTCATCTCTATTTATCACATTTAAAATCAAATTGTGACCCAAAAAATAAAATCTGTATTTTATACTTTGTAAAAAGTTTCAGTTCTCAAGTATTATAAAACATTTTTGTTATTTATTTATAACCCACTTAGTTCCAAAACAAAATTCATTTTGGTAACTCACTGGTAACAAATACTTCATTTTTAAACTACCTATACTGGACTAAGAATGAATTTATCAAATTAAATGAAAAGAACAGTGCATTCCCAATCTTTATGCCAATTTTATTCTAAGGGAAAGCACGCTGTTGAATACAAGCCACCCAATAATCCACCTGACAAAATTTGTTATCTTTTTTCAGCTCCTAATAATGAAAAACTCACTTAGGCTGGGAAGATGTGAGCAATTTCATACTTGTTAATGAGGGACTCACCTTGGCTAAATAGACAGCAGGGCCAAACAAGTATCTTCAGGGGCCCAGGAATGAATTGTTGGTCTAGCATAGACCTAGCCTTAGGGTACAGTATCATATTAATATAATTTTATAACAGTGTGAAAAATACAAATTACATGCAACATTTGCCCAGTCCCATAAATATACCACTTAGCATCTGTAATCTACTGTAATGGCTGAAAATATGTCTAGTTATTCTTCCCAACTTCCCTGAGGAGGAGGATTTCATCAGCATTTTTCACAAACTTGCACAGGATAAAATGAGTTTATGCTGAACTGGGGCTAAAATATAAACTTAATTTTTATTTCCATTTACCCACAGGACTATACTGCAGTTCATACAATTACATTTTTTTAAATGTTATGGTAATAATATTTAGATATAATCAGAAGTACGATAAAAAGTACTATACTCAGGAAAAGAATAGGAGTTACAAAATCATCAAATTTCAAATGGAAAGGAACACCAATGGAGATGGCAAAAAGTTATTCACTCAACCCACTCCTCCTGCTGACACAGGATTTTCTAAATCTGATTAGTGGCCATGAGTCATGAGAGGAAAGACATAAAGGCAATGAAAGAATTCAATGGGAAACTGGGAGAATGGGAGCTAGAACTTAATGGTCACTAAACTCCTACTAACACCTTTTGCTAAAATAACTAGTGAAAGGCTAGGCCCCAAATATACTTCTAATCCAGCCTCAGATCTTAATTAAAAAAAACAAGTGACTACAACAGATGGAGAAATACTAAGACTGTAGTATGACAACACTTCAGGATACTGAATCAAGTGAAATAAAAACAGACATCAGGAATACTCAGAAAGAACATCAAAAGTGATGTTTAAGGGCAGTAAAAAGAACATGTTTTTGCTACTCTGTTCTTAGAATAAGGGCCTCCCAATCAGTGAACGGCAGTGCAAAAAATGACAAACCAGAGTTCTGAATAGAATAGTTCATAGCAGCAAGACAGCTATGGACCTCTGGACAGACCACTCTGATATAGAAACGGAATACATATACGACAGTTAAAGTATTCTGCTACCAACCTTCTTTAAAACAAAGTACTACTACTTCTCCTTCCTAAGAAGGAAGGGAACAAAAGCATAAGCAACACAGAGCCTCCACACAGAACTGCAATGCTTTTATTAATCTCCTTCTGTCATTACCAGCACAGGTACCCCATAAAAACTGGTAGTTTCCTGCCTTACCACACAGGTTTTTAGAAACACTAGCCTATGAGAAGGGAAACCCCTCAGCCAGCTAGTAACTGTCAGTTATACTTCCATATCAGAATCCACCTTAGCTAATCAAGATGTAAAGCATTATTTACATCTTCCTACTAAGTGCATTTTCCCCCAACCTATCTAAACTATATCAAGCACAGCTGTTAAAAAACTGTCTCTGTATTAGGTGTACCTTACTTCTTCAGTTACTCCAATCCAATCTGAATCTGTTATGATTTAATCTCTCTCACATATTTCTTATAGGATAAAAGACATTAATAACTCCCAAGTCCCTGAAGCCATCTTTTCTTATTCTCATCTATTATCCAGGTAGCAAAATAATCCAACTTCTAATCACCTATAGGGTTAACTATGTATCTTCATACCAGTATCAAAACAAAATAATCAAATCAATAAAACCCTTATTTAAATATTTTGGGGCTCAACCTCAGCCTAAAGATTAAGCAGTACCATATATATAAAATTACAAACAAAAACCTCCCAAAACTAGTAGTGTTAATATTAATGACAATCTTTTAAGCAAATTAATAATTCTCTTCTCATTCCTAAAATCTGCTATAATCCCCTCTCATCTTTTTAGGAAAGGTCTAACCCTGGGGCCTCTGTGACGTTATACATGAAAATTCTCTTTCATTTCTGACTGCTTCTATCTCTGCTCCTCATACATCTGCCTGTATCCCATTCTAGGACCTACCTACCTCTACACGAAATTATTAAAAAGTTCCTAATAACTTTCCCTATTTCAATAACTACCCCCCCCCAAAAAAAGAATGCCAGAAAAATGTTCCAGAACACTGCACTTATACTGGACCCCTGGAACCTACCTGCCTCACCCATATAGCTAGTTCTTAAAACTTCGTAACCTGGTCTCACTCTGAATAAATGTGTTAACCAATATAAACCACCCCCCACCTCAGAAGACTTTCTTAACAATCCCATAAATTGCATTTATCCTCACCTCCTGACCTTTGTTTATGCTGTTCCCCCTACCAGAAAGATCTCTTTACTTTGAAATCTACTCAAATCCCACCACACATCCTTCATGATCAATCTCAATACCCACATAGTCTGTCCACCCATTACTCATCTCTCCCTTTTCTTAAATTCCTACCACCTTCTATTTTCACTGTATAACTGGGCACACTACTCCCTAATTGTTCCACATACATTATTCTTGCCTCAATTAGAAAAACTGAAAGTCCTGTAAGGCAGGAACAAAGACTTACGCTTATTTTACAAACCCCACAGCACCCAGCATTACTGTTGGCCGAGATGGAATAGCTACCTCTGCACTTCCCAGTTTAGCTTCATGAACGCCAACAGGACAAATAATTTCTTCTACTAATTTAAATTCCTGTTCTTTTTTTAACCCAGAAGTCTTAGTGTCAAAAATGTATTTTAAGTAACATCAAGGATCACACCTGAAACACTAGCATCATTTTGCAATGCAGTCCCTACGTGTCCATTTCTCTAGCCCCTAAATGAAAACACATGCTGGCTGGTACTCACTTGATACTGTCTGCGAAACCGAAGAGGCAGTTGTTGTGGTAGAAGTGGTAGAGGATGGGGTGGATGATGATGTTGAAGTGGACACTGCAGGTGCTGGGCTACTGGTTGTAGGGGTGGAAGCTCCTACTGCTTGTGCTTGTACTTGCGCCTGCACCTGGGCCTGCACTTGGGCCTGCGCCTGAGCCTGTGCTTGTGCCTGAGCCTGGGCCTGCGCCTGGGCCTGGGCCTGCGCTTGAGCTTGTGCTTGTGCCTGCGCCTGCGCCTGGGCCTGGGCCTGGGCCTGGGCCTGGGCCTGGGCCTGGGCCTGGGCTTGGGCCTGAACCTGAGCCTGGGCTGCAAGCATAGGTGTCAGTTCTGACTGCTGAATAACCTTAACTCCATCTGGTTTGGTCCATGCAGATTCACGTGTCCGAGCATTATAATAATAAACCTGCAGAGGAAGCAGAATCGTTGGTATCCCAGAATCTGTCAACTATCATTAAAAAAACACTAATGCAACTACATCCTGTCTTAAAAGGTATTAAAAAAAAAAAAACTTAGAAAAGAGAAGTACATGGAAATTGGCTGTTGGTGTACTGATACTAGAGGTAATTTTCCCCTCCTTTCTCCCCTTCCCCTAATTTTCTATAATGAGCGCTCTGTATTTTTAACACAAAAAGGAAAACCAAGGTTGTATTTTGTGCACAAACTTAACTGAGAAGGCCTCAGACTGCTCTCCTTAGAAAGCCTTGCTTGCAGAGTTGGCCCTGACTGGCATTTGGACACCTGAATTTTAGAAGGGCTCCCACAATTCCCTGGAAACCCTCAACTCCTTGGCTCAGGCAAGCTTCCTTGGTAGACAACACTTCACACGTATCCTCACAATTCCATGCTGGAGGAATTAAATTGTTCAATGGGATTCCACTGAGTGGACTCTTGGAAGCTTATGCTTGGTTTCCTCCAGTCTTTGCCCCATACACCTTTTTTTCTTTGCTGGTTTTGCTTTGGATCCCTTCACTGCAATTAGTCTTAGCTGTGAGTACTACTACATGCTGAGTTCTGTGAGTCGTCCTAGCGAACACCAAACCTCATTGACACTATTTAAAATACAAGCTTCCAGAATCACAGGTAAACATACATTAACACTCCAGGCAACCTTATGTCCGTGCAGAAATCCAATCCAGTGAGCCTTTCTTGGAGTTCTACCCTATCCGGTGCTTGTCTGAGACTCATTTTCATTGGCAAGGATACTGTAACTTATCTCCATTTGCCAGAACTCTTAACTTTTACTCTCTTGTCACTACCAAGATAACGACCTAAATACATTTTATAATTTACCTTCCCATCTGGAGTTTTATTTTCAACCCATATCTCCTCAGTAGGAGGCAATGCTGGAGTACCAGGAGCAGTCACAGGAGGCATTCCTGGTGGAAACATCATACCCGGAGGAGGAGGCATGGTTCCCATGGGTGGAGGCATAAAAGGTGGTCTCTGTCAATTAATAAAAACAATAATGGTCACTTGTATTTATCTTTTTTTTTTCCCCTTCAAATGACTAAATTCTACCCAAAAGTAAAGTACTATAAGAGAAACTAGTTTTATAACCCATTCAAATACATTCACCTACATTGTATAAGACAAGTTTCTCTTTAACAAAAATGATACTCAAACAGATCAGAAAGGAATACATCAAAACACTAACAGAAGTTCTCTCTGTGTTACGGCATCATGGATGAATCAATCTTGCTTTTTCTTTATACTTTAACAGCATTATTTCATACACTGGGCACTGGATTATTTTCAAAAGGAAAAAACTGATTTATATATCTTGCTGAACACCAAGCACACCAATGCCTCCATACCTCACCTACAACAGGAACCAACCATAAAAGAAACATTATTTTATAAATAAAACAGCAATAACTGAAAAACCAGCTATACATAACCCTTTATTCTCTTTTCCCATTAAGTAACTATAATGTAGGAAAATATTCATCATTTCCTTTTTTTTCAAGTAATACTAATAATGTAGCTCAAACATACAAACATCAGGAAGTTTAAAAGACAAGGTAAAAGAGTTGTCCATTTTACTTTTAGTGAAAATAAAAATTTAAATGGTATGTATTACAATTTTTAAACAAATTTCCTGGAACCATTACTGATCTAATCCTCTCTCTGATAATTCCTTTACTGGCATTCTTCAAAGATTGCTGACACAAGACCCCGAACCAAACAATTTAAGTGAAACTGCTATATCTTACTTACTAAAGCCGAAATGTGGCCTGACATTTTAAAAACAGATTCTGAACAGGAATTAAAAAGATTTCCTCTATAATCTGTAAGTTACTTTAAAATTCAATTATCCAAAGCACCTTAATCTGTATAATGGAAGGGACACTATGCTAATAATACGAAATTGCATTTCCTTTTCCTAAAACTGTCTTCTTCCCATATTCCAGGTTTTTCTGGATTCAGTTTAGTCTTTCCAGCAACAGCACACAGACCCTCATTCTATGAAATAACTACTCCAAATATGTCTCACGCACCATTAGGTGGAAAAAATTTGGATTTAAAGTAAAACTACACACTTTATCCATCAAGACCAAGAAAAGTATCAAAACATTAGAAAATATCACATTACAACAACTGATTTATTTCCATTCGAGGGTCACATTAGTCTGTTAACATTTTATAATATTCTACAAGTAGATTTAACTCTTAAAGGCACAAGTTAGAATAAATCCACCTATTATTACAAGTTATACCAGAATCAGTAGGTCAAAAACCTACTTCTTATTCTAATCTTCAAGGAAATATAAAACCTTTTAACACTTTGTTGGGGGGGGGTAGGAACTATCCATTACTTGGAAGACAATATAATTATTAAGCAAAATATTAAAACTTTGTGTCTCTTCCATAAATATAACCCTGTCTAAACTGAGTTAACTTCACTTAAATACTACCTCATTACCCTTTTCTATTTTTAGTAAGTTCATTCTTGATTAAGCTAATGGAGGGCAGATGACAGCACTATATTTATTTGGTTTCAGAGGTATGCAGGCTGGATAAACATGAGAACAGATACATACTCAAACAAAAAGAAAGAAAACAATCTCAAAAGTAGACATTTGAGAGTTAATACCTTCATGACACCATTTCAGACAATAACTGAGTCTACATAAACGAGAGAGGAATATTATGCCTCAGGTTAAAATACCAGAAAAGTATTTATTTAAAGAAATCCCACAATAATTCCATTTCTAAAATTTTAAGATAACCCTTTTTTTTTTCCCCTCAGGGAGGGAAAATCCAAGTATTATACTTATGTCTTTTTTGTCACTTTCTAGATTCTATCCTAAGCATCACTTCTGGGGAGAATTGCTCAGAAATATATATACATATATTTACATTTATTGGCAACATGTATCCCTGAAAATAAATTTCACCCACTCTATATATTAAGATTTCAAATTTCATATCCCATAAAGACAGATTACTAAATTCTCAAGAGATAAAGGCATGTAAGAAATACCTTGCTGAATCCTAATCTTATATGTATGGTTTTCTATCACCATCTAAATTCCCATTCTGAATTTCTATACTAATTATGTTTCCACTGCTTTTGGACAAACACATTAACAGAAGGATGTTCTCTTCAGCTCCCATTTTCCTAAACAGTGAAACGAAGAACTAGTTTTTAAGCAAAACTCATATAATACTGATACTAACACTGACAAACAGCAACCTCTACATTCTTTACCTGGAGGTGCGGAGGGCCCATAGGTGGAGGAATCCCTCCTGGAGGAGGCATTGGCGGCATATTAGGATCAAAAGGAGGACGTCCAAAAGGGGGCCGAGGTGGTGGTGGAGGGCCTCGCATCATACCAAACGGTGGAGGAGGTCGCATAAGAGGTGGTGGGCCTCGCATCACTGCATTTGGTGGGGGAGCTGGGCCTCGGAACCTCAAGGCCTGCTGTTGAGCCATCCTGTGTGGGAAAGCAATGTATACATTTTTCCTTCTCAAAATTACAAAATGTAGCTATTGATCTCTAATTAAAATCAAATTTAAAAGGCCCTTAAGAGCAAGTGGAGTTGGAAAGTCATCATTTTGCAAACATCATGATAAAAAGTGCATCGGTAAGAATGATAATTGGTCACCCAGGAGGAAATTTGGATGAGGATGATTATTTGGATGGTCTTAAAATGTCTCCCCCCATGCTATTTACAATTGCAGGGTAGGATGAAGAACTACTAACTACATATTAAGGAAATTGGGCAACAGCCTGACCAAGTGATCAAAATTACTATCATCTCTAAAAAGGATAAATGGGTATCATGTGACGGAGAGGGACACAGTATCACCTATTCCGGGTAAGAATGTATAACCTCAATCTCATAATGAGGAAATATTAGACCAACACAAACTGAGGAATGTTCCATTTTTAAAAAGGGAGAAGAAAGGAGGGGTGCCTGGGTGGCACTGTCAGTTAAGCGTCCGACTCTTGATTTTGGCTCAGGTCATGATCTCAGGGTCGTGAGATGGAGACCCGCACTGGGCTCCAAGCTCAACACAGAGTCTGCTTCAGATTCTCTCTCCCTCTCCCTCTGCCCTTCCTGCTCATGCATGTGCTCGCTCTAAAATAAAATAAACAAATCTTAAAAGAAAAAAAGGAGGAAAGGGAGTGTATTCTTTACGAATGTCAATGTTATACATAAAAGACGAAGGAAGGCTGTGAAAATGTTCTAGATTTTAAAGGAAGCTAAAGAGATGACAACACAATACTAACTCCAGACTGGATTCTGTACTAAAGAGATGAAATGTTATACAGGACATTTTGAATTAATGGACAACACTTGTGATATGGAGAATAAGTACTGTGTCAGTGTAAATTTATGAAGATAACTGTTGTAGTTAAAGTATCTCCATTCTTAGAAAATAGACACTTAAGTATTTAGGGGTGAAGGGCCATGGTGTATGTATGTTACCCTCAAATGGTTCAGAGTAACAGAGAGCATGCATGTGTACAAATAATAATGAGATAAAATATTAACACTAGGTGTATTACCTTCACTTCTGCACCTTTTTGAAATTACTTCCAAATACAAAGTTTTTACGGGAGAGGTAGGTAGCAGCTTAAGTGATCACAAGTATTCTTTAATTAAAGGAAAAGCCTTTTGCCACATTGCGCCCCACCCCATCCCTCAATCTCTAAACACCCTGGTTTGTTTTCTCCATGGCACTTAAACAGATAGGTAGTTATCACCTAAGATGGTATTATCTATCTCCTCTCACAAGTGTTTTTTAAAAAAATTATTAACTCTGCTTACTATGTGTCAGGCAGTGCTCTAAGCTCTTTTTAAGTCATTTAACCACCATAACAACCCTATGAGATAGATGCTATAGTTGACCCTTGAGCAATACAGGTTTGAATTGCACAGGTCCACTTACAGGCGAATTTTCTTCAATAAATTCAGTACAATATTAGCTTATGTTCTCTTCCTTATGATTTTCTTAACATTTTCTTTAGTTTACTTTATTGTAAGAATACAATATATAATACATATAACATACAAAATATGTGTTAATCAATTACTTAGGTTATGGGTAAGGCTTCCAGACAAGAGCAGGCTATTAACGTTTAGTTTTGGGGGAGTCAAAAGTTATATTTGAATTTTCAAATCACGGGGGGTTTGAGGGGTCAGCATCCCTAATCCCCACAGTGTTCAAGGGTCAACTGTATGATCAACCTCATTTTAAAGATGAGGACAGACGAGATCGGGTATGTTCAGGGTGGTATGATCGTAGACTTAAAGATGAGGACATTAAGGCACAGGAAAGTTAAGTATCACTTGCCCAAGACCTCACAGCTGGTTGAGTAATAAAACCAGGATTTGAACACAGGCAACTGGCTCTTAAACACTACACCATACTGTCTATATAAGGCCCTTTAGAGCAGGAATTCTGTCTGTCCTGCTCTCCTGTATATTCCCAGCATAGAGTTAGGTCTGCACACAGTAGGTCTCAGTATGTGTGGAATCAACCAATAAATACCTAGGTGATATCGTACCTAAGCTACCTTACAAGTAGGGTATGTAGAATATTATAAAGATGATTTTTAATATAATTTGCCTTAGTCTTCCCAGTAGCTACTTCAACTCTCTATTTTATATATGAAATTTACATTTCTGTGCTCACAAGATTAATAGTTATATTCCTTATATACATTTGAAAATAATCATTTTTATACTCTCCTCACCAAGCTCTTCCAACTTTCCTACATTTTCAACCCTCTGCTTAAGGTTATCCTTTGAACTTTCTCTAAATTTTCCACAATGTAGTTCAACTGTCACAAAAAATCCTAAGAACCAAGATGGCTTCCATGAGAACACTAGGATTATAAACACATCCAAGAACTACTATACCAAGTGTATTTAACCAAATTTGCAAATGATCCTGCACTCAAGGTTACAAAGTATGATGTAAAAATGGTGACTACAAAAAGAAGTAAGGATTTTATCAGAATGATCAGACTTCAAGTTATATGCACTCCCCAAAGACAGATAGCCACTGTTACTGAAGGAAATCTTAACCTTTGAGCAGAAAAAAAGTTAAGCACCAAGGAAAAATACTCTGTTTCAGCACTGAGTTAATAATGTGCCTTCATCTTCTGATTTCCTTGGAGTCTGCCTCTCCCTTTTTGAAAAATTTACAGTAATTCTTTCTTCAGAATTTCACTTCCTAGTTATAGCTTGAAGTTAAGCATTTAGGCTCTAGAATGACAGAACAGTCAAATCAGGGCTCTGCCTCTTGTTGTAGGCTAGTTACATTTTTTCTGAGCCTGAGTATACTCAGATGTAAATTAGCAGGGGAAGAGAAATAAAACTTATCTCCTATCTCTCTGTTCAATGAGATAATGCCTGTGAAATATTTAGGATAGTTATCTGGTACACACTAAACTACTTTATCATTACTTTCCTTCCCCCACAAAACCTAGTACAGTGCTCTACTTGAAAAGGCACTTCACTGTCAATTTGACTCAAGAGCTTAGCTATGAAGTCTGCCACTAAAAATGGTGACAAAATTCACAGAATTTCTTCCATCAACAGCCTAAAGTTGCCATCTTCTGATGTCAGATCTGTATGGCACACATGCTGAGCTCTCTATACCACTCTTTCATTCCAACAGCCTTACTAGAAACTGCAAGGTGGAATAAATGAGCTAATAAAGCACTTGGAACAGCACCTACCACTTAAGTCCTCTGTTAAGTATTAGCTATTGTAACTGTGGCTATAACGTCAGTATAGTAAGATTAGTAAGTGTTAAATGGCATTAATATTAGAAAGTTAGCTATACTATAGTGTTAGCTATATTATTATAATTACTATTATCAGACTCCCTATAACCTTACCCCTCTATACTCGACCTCTCTATAGACTCCAGTCTTCTTTTTTGATCAAATAATTCAAAAGTTCATTACCTTGAAGCCTCTGCCTGGCATGCTTTTCCCAATATGTTTACATAACTGGCTCCTCATTATTCAGCCTCAGTTCAAATGTTACCTCAAACTCTTTTCCCATCCCAAACCTCTCCTAGCCCCTCTCTGGCTCATTACGCAGTTTGAATTTTCAATTATGATAAATGCTATGAAGAAATTTCTCACTTGTTTACTTTTGTATTACCTCTACCCACTAGTATGTAATTTCCCCTTAGTATACTGCTGCAACCCAGTGTTGATAACTGTTCAAGCATTAGTCTTTTAATAATGATATTATTATGAAATGAAAACTAGATACTTTTTACATACCAGGCAAGTTATATGGACAGTATTTGTACTAACTCTTTTATTCTCACCACAACCCAATAAGGTTAAGTTTGGCACCATTTTTACCAATTTTTTTAAGGCAGCTGGCCAGTGGTAGGACCACTGTATTCTTATTCACATTTTACAGTTGAGAAAATTGAGATTGCAAGTACCTTGCCATAAGACATAAAGCATTAATAGGTAAGTAAACAAAGGCCTTGGATAAAGGATCTATACAAATATGACTCTATAAAAGTTTTCTTAATGGTCCCAACCATTAAGGGATGGATGGCATTTGGATCTCTGAATAAATTCTGTCTATTGTGGGTTATTTGTACCCCTATCACTTTCAACCTTTTTGGAAAAGAGAAGGCTACTTACATGAATAGAAAAGCAATTTTTTTTTTTACAAGAACAAATGTACTTCCCTACAGGTATTCTATCCAGATATACAATGTCCTCAGTGGTGAAGACAATGCTGCAATTCCTTTAATAGGAGCAAAAATAGAGAGATGCTATTGATGGGAGTCAAATTAAGTAGTAAGACTGTGAGGAGACCTAGACCCTGCCGATTACTCAATGACCCTGCATAAGTCTCTTCACACTTGCAGGCTGATCATCTGATAAGGTTAGTTTAATTAGCATTTAGATCAATCTTAATTAGCATGGAAGCTCCTTGAGGACAAAGGTTTCTGGTCTGCTTCAAGGCTCTACAGTACCTGCCAGCAGGTACAGGGGTCAATGACCATCACAAAGCACACACTAAATATAGGTCCAAAAAGGAAACCATCTCTCAGTCACCTTTATTCATTTATTTACCATATAACCACTGAACACCTCATTTGCCAGGGACTATGACAGACACACCGTGATATACATAAAGGATACCAATACAAAAACTAAGCCTCAATTTCTACCATCAAAGAAGCCATAGAAACAGGTAATTTCTCTTAAACCCTGAGAAATACTAAAATAAATTATTTAAGTGAAATAGTTTTTACAGTACACTCTGGAAGCAAAACTTCCAACCCAAGAGGCCAAGGTATAAAATATGTGCAACAGAACACCTAATTAAAAACCCTATTCAAATCAGTTTTGCAACAATGTCTAGCTATTATTAATAAAGTCTAAAAGGCTACTCATTGTAAAGCTCTAAAATGCAAAGTAATGTTCCCAATATGACTAGCTAAGTAACTAAGTAACTCGAGATCACAATCAGGAATAAACTTTCCATCACTAATATTGAACCACCCTGACAATGCACTTTGATCACTCATTACTAAAGTGTACATATGGGGTTTAAAGGATTTGAAATTCATTTCTGAAAGAAAACAAGATTTTATTCCTGTCAAATAAGGATTTTTGTGTGTGACAATTCAGAATTTAGAAGACATTTTTCCTGAAAACTTGGGTAACAATACCCATTTCTTTATACAATTTCATCTTGAGCTCCAGACAATACTAAAGAGTCCTCATAACCTACACTGCTCTTTTTCATGTTCAAATGCTGACAATGGCACAATTCAGAATGAGAGCTGAACATCTGAAATGACATTTTTCCCATGCGGGGGGGGGGGGGGGATGTACCAAATATACATAAAGCTCAGGACCTCTTGTCCCCAAATATCACTGACTAAAGAATTTTACTTTATCAAGACACTTTTACTGTACCAAATCTTAATTACAAATTCCATAGGCACTGAGATACCAGAGGAAGAAAGGTCACTGCACTCTTTAGGGCAATGGCGTAAGCAGAAGAATGGAATAGCGATCCAGACTGCAGGCTCTGGAGCCTGACTGCCTTGGTTCAAGCCACTTCCTGGAGCCACAATTCCACCAATGCGACCTTGTCCCACGTCCTCAACCTCTACGGGGTTCAGTTTCCTCACCTGTAAGATAGGCAAGTAACTTAACTGAGGAGGGGCCTGCAAAATGACAATAGCAACTACTCCAAAGGCACACAGAAGCACGTAACAAACGGCTGTTGCTACTGCTGTTATTCACAAATGCGGCATGAGGAATAAAATGAGAGAAAGGAAGGAAACACACAGGAAGTTCAAAAAAGCAAGCGATGTGGGGATGAAGGCACAGGGCAGACGTGGAGACCCCCGAGGGCCGCGGAGGGCGTGGGGAATGCTGAACCAGAAGTGGCGAGGGGTCCCCGGGAGTTCAGCGCGGAGTGGAAGGGGTCGATGAGGAAAACCGGCCCCGCGGCGATGCAAAGCCCAGAGGAAGCTGAGAGGGGCCGAGGCGGAGGCGGCACGCGGCTGAGGCGGGGCCCCAAGGCGGGAACGCCGGACCCCGCCCGCAGGCCGCAGGCCGCGAGGGGCACTGGGGACCCGCGAAAACCGCAGGGAGCACCCGGACAAGGCGTAGGAGGCCGCGGCCCAGCCCCGGGCCGGCTCTCATTCAAGCCACCTTCCCCTTCCCCCTTCGCCAACCCCATGCGGTCCTGGCCCCGAGCCGCCGCGGCTCCTCCGTCCACCTCCCATCGCGGATCTCCGCGCCACAGGCCTACCCCCTGGGACTCCACTGTGCTGAAATGTAAGGGAAGGCAGCGCCCCTTACCTGAGCTCCCCCGGGTTGAATCGCTCACCGTCCCCCCCGTCCCCGCCACGCTCCGCCATTACAGAGGGCCGCGTTCATCCACCCGCCGACTGAGCGTCCCCTATTGGCCGGACGGAACGTCAATCCCGTGCGAGCGGGGCGGAGATCGCGGAGATCTATGAGATGATTGGTGAAGCTTTCCATCAATCCTCAGGCTGGGGGCGGTATCTGCCTTACGATTGGTGAAAGGGCCCGCCGACTTTGAAAGCGGTATCGAGACAGCCAGTTGATTGGTCACTCGGAGGCTTTATGGGAAATGAGACTTGAGCACCGAGGAACCGCCGGCGCCCTCTCGCGGTAGGGAAAACTAGGTCCTCCCACGTCGTCCGGGCTGCGGTAGCCACGTGTCCGCCGGCTTCCAGGAAAGCCAATTGTGGAGCCATGTTGGCCCCATATTGGCAATACTGGCTCAGGCAGAGTCCCTTTCCGTGCGAGAGCCAATCAAAAAATCGACCTGGGTCGCGCCTAAGCCAATCGCAGAGTGGCTGTGGAAATAAGCTATTTCCCAGCTTTTCAAACTCGAGTCTTAAGTGATCACGCGATTATAGCCGCGTTATTAATAATAGATTACTAACTACAAAAGTACCTCCTAAATTGTATTGCCGGCTGATGAGTGTGATAAGTTGCTGTATTAAGACAAGTTGGAGGTGGCAAGCCTCTGCTCAGTTCACAGCATATAAAGCATCTGTCCTTCAGTTTGAAATAGGCTTGTCTGAAATCAGCACACCCTGATACCCCGAAGGAATTCTGTTTATTTCTCTTTTTTATTAAAGGGAAAAATCAAAAATAAACCTTTAGACTCAGATATCACAGGCATAATGAAGATGAACCCTATCATTAAGGAACTCAAAATATTAAAATAATAGATAATTTTTATTCACACCCAACAACACGTACCAGGTACAGTCCTAAGTACTTTACATGTATTAGCTCTTTGAAGTCTCAGAAACACTGAGAGGTGGGTACTATGAATACCCACAGTTTATAGATGAAACTGAGGTACAGAGAAGTAACTTCACAGAACTAGTAAATGGCAGAGCGTGACCAAGGCAGTGAGGCAGCAAAGCCCCATTCTTAAGCACCATCTCCAAGAAAATTGAAAACATACTCACACACAAAAACTTAATACAAAGTGTTGATAGCAGCATTATCCATAATAGCCAAAAAGTAAAATCACCCAAATGTCCAATCAAGTAATGAATGTATAAAAAAGTGCTATATCTAATCTATACACAGGAATATTAGTCAGTCATTAAAAGGAAGTACTGATACATGCTACAACATAGATGAACCTTGAAAACATTTAGCTAAGTGAAAAAAAACAGACAGAAAACGCTACATAGTGTATGATTCCATTTATATTAACTGCCTGGAATAAACAAATCCAATACAGACAGAAAGTAGATTAAGGATTTCCAGGGGGTGATGGGAGTGACTGCTAATTGGTATGGGATTACTTTTTGGATGATGAATATGTTCTGGAATTAGATAGTGATGATTGCACAATTTGGTAGTATACTAAAATGCATTGAAATGTACACTTCTAAAGGGTGAGGTTTATTCGATGTGAATTATATTGCAATAAATACCTGTCATATTGAACCCCAGCAAAATATTCAAGATCAATTATGATAAAATGTAATCAGGACTGAACCCAGTTCCGAGGGGATCAACTGGTGAAGGAAAGAATGGTTAAAATTTCACTAAATATGTAACATTCAAACAAACTGGAGTCTAAGAGTGAGAGGTCAGGTCCCTTTTTCAACGTCAGCCTGCATCCCCAAATCCTGGCAAACTATTCTGAGAATAACACTGGTATAGATGGCTGAGGACAAACTAATCCCCACTGCTGGGGGAGAAATAAAACACCTCAAAATAGTTACAGAAAGCAAATTACTGGCAATGTATAAAAAGTGAAAACAAACTATCAGCTTGAATGAATGGAAGAAACTCTTTGCAGTTGTAATGAAAGTTTTGTCATTTGAGACTTTTATTACTTGTCTATATATACACATTAAGATATTTATATCTTACTGGATTATCCTCTTTTTAGATATTTAGAGTGGGCATACATGCAGATGTATATGTATCATATGTACATGATTATTCATATATATATTCATATGTAATCATTTCATTGTTTCATTGCCACAGCTTATTCAAATGAACATGAGCTTGAAATTCGGTTATTTTGCACTCAATAGTTACACAAATCATACTGCAAATATCTGATCTGAGCCGAAACCACAGTGAACCATTTTATTGAATCAATGTGAAATAATTAAAGGGACTCATTGCATCTTTCAAGAAACAAAATGCACTCTCCTATAGTCAAAGCTTGGTAACTCAGGATACTGAAAATGTACAATAGCTACACAGAACAGAAAAACAAATACCACCTTTGCCCAATTGGCAGCAGTTGAATTATAGACCCTAAAACTTACTATATCAAAGTGAGGTAAAGAGACAGTGTTTGTTTAAGACTGATTAATATCATCAGGGCTTTAAGTTTTAGCTATGAAGTCACTCTTCAGAAGTGACTCTTAAAAAGTGGTTCCAGTGCAGAATCAGGCTTTTCTTTTTAATAACTACCGTTTTGGAACACCCGTCTTAAACCTATGGTAGGTACTTTGCATATACTATCTTTAATCCCCTCAGCAGCCCTGCAAGGCAGACCTATTGTCACCATTTTATATATGGGGAAACTGAGGCTCACAGAGAGTACAGAACTGGCTCAGAGTGACATTCACACAGCTGATAAGAGGTTAAGCTAGGATTCAAGCACAGATGTATGCCACACCAAAGCCAATTGGGGACTGCTAAATCCCACATCTCACCCAAAGCAGAAAGATAGCAGAGCTAATAAACAATTTCTTCCTCTCTCCTCTAGACTGAAATACTTTGAAAGGACTCTGTTTTCTTCACCAAATCCCCAAGTCCTAGTAGAGTATTCATTCCGCTATAAGGTCAGTGGCATCTACTGTGCTGACAGCTATATTATTCCTTATTGGAAATACTGCTCTTGGAAACACTGAAAGAGAACTCAGAAATGGAGATACAGATTCTGAGTACCTACGAGGCCACATGGATAGCAGTTGCTAACAGGGTTCTCATCCTGGCTCTACTAGCTACTGGCTGTGTAATCCTGGGCAAATTACGTGACTTCCCATAGCTTCAGCTTCTTTTTTTGGGAAAGGAAGAGTTGCTGTGAGGTTTTATAAGTAACCATTCACCATGGCCTGGGCAGCAACTAACAGGCCTCAATAAATACTGGTTAACTGAGTTGCTCTGGGGTATTTTCCTAGCTAACGCTTTACCTAAATGGTTAAAATCAAGAGTCTTCAGCTTTTTTGCACCCATACATGTGAAGACGTTGAGCTCTCAGCCAAGAACTAGAACAATATTAGTCTACGAATAGTAAATATCATACTAAATCAACATAAGGATCAGAGCAGAAAATAATCATAGTAGGTTACCTCTGCCTGTTTCCAGCCAGGTAACTCTTTCTTACCTGTATTAGTTATCTATTTCTGGGTATAACAAATTGTCCCACAATTTAACAGCTCAAGGCAACAAAATTTATTATTTCACGGTTTTCACAGGTCAGGAATCCAGGCGCAGCCTCTGGCTGCAGAACTCTCGTGTGAGGAGAATGTCAGGCTGTCAGCCAAGGGAGAAGATTCACCTGAAGTTCAAGGATCTGCTTGTAAGTGTTCTCATCTGGTGGTTGGCATGTGTCACTTCCTTGTACATTCTTAACAGCTGAGGACACACCCATGGGTCTCTCCATGGGGCCGATGACAGCGTGGCAGTTTGCTTCTCCTAGCATAAGCAATCTAAGGGAGAGAGAAAGAGAAATGGAGAGAAAGGGGGGGCGGGGAGGGAGAGAGACAGAGAGGGAGGGTGAGAGAGAGAATGCCCAAAACAGAAGCCACAGACTTTTTGTAGCTTAATGTTGGCAGTGATATTTCATCACTGCTGCCCATATCCTGTTCATTAGAAGCAGGTCAGTAAGTCAATCCAGCTCACCCTCAAGGGGAGATAACCCAAGAGTTGAATACCAGCAGGCAGGGAGCCCCGGGGGCCATCTTACCTGCCACACTATCTTTTTCAGGTCTCAGCTTCCACATTACTTCCTCCAGAAAGCATTCTTCAGAGAGAAAATCGGACCTCCTGCTATGCCCATCTTGGTAATTTCCCCTATTCACCCTTCATGTCTCTTAACATTCCGACCACTCGTTACTACATATTGTAATACTGAGCATTATGTATATGACATGTTTTACATATATTGTCTTATTTCTTTTCCTGTTAACATTTTTGTTTCTAATGCTGTGGTACTGTAAATGATGAACATCCTAACATTCCACAACGAAATACATCAGTATGTCTCTCTCAAAATAAAAAAATCCAGTTTTCTACATATCAAGAATGACATTTTCACACTTAACAAAACTAACAGTAATACCAAATCCATATTCACATTTCCCCCAGCTGTCCCTAAGATGTCATTTTCAGCTGATTTGTCCAAATTAAGATCCAATTCAGAACCATGCAATGCATCTGGTTGCCATGTTGCTTACGTCACTTTTAACCTAGAAGAGTTCCTTTGGTCAGGACACTGACTTGCTGAAGATCCCAGGCCAGTTCCACCTCCTGGATCTGCTTGATCGCTCCCTCTTACCCTGGTATTTCTGTAAGATGGAAATTAGATCTGAAGAGTTGGTTAGATAGAAATTGAACATTTTTATGAAGAGAACTTCAGAAGTCGTGCTGTTTATTTCCGTTATAACACACCAAGAAGTACACGCATACATGATGATCCCATCCTTAATGATGCTGAGATTGACACTGGGTTACAGTAATGACAGCTCTATCCTTCCACTGCAATCAGAATACTATCTGCAGTATGAATGGTTACATCTGGACTAGAGTCCGAAACCAGGACTATTTCTGGCAAAATTGGATGAATGCCTATCAACCATTAACTTAAATGGTTTAATGGTTTTGTCTTTTCCTGAATCAGTATTCTCCTTAGGGGGTGGCAAAATAATGAGTTTCTAATTATATGTTACCTTCTACATTTACTAGCTAACAATTCTGTAAATTAGAGATTTCCCTGAACAATAGTGGCTATTTAGTTACCCCAAAATATAGTTTCTATTTTAAAAGGTAGATAAATGCTTAATGCTTTCCCTTTATCAGCTTTCAAAATAAAAAGGTGGTTTGATAGCCATCTCAACTAGAGACAAATTAGTTTTTTTCCCCTGACTCCTTTCTTTAAGTATTAGCATGGACTTGCAGGTTTTCAATAGATTGAATCCATTTCAATTAACTAAAATCAATAATCATTTTTGATGCTCAAATTTCCATAAATTATCCATTTGTTCTTCACAAGGATCTTTTAAGTAAGGTATCATTACTATCCCCTTTTACATACCAAGAAACTGGGCCAAAGAGAAGTTAAGTAACTAAGAAGTGAAGTAACTAAGGTGGCTCGGATAGTAACTTCAGTGTGCAATTGAATCTAGACTCCAAGAGAGCAGGGAATGAATTCATGTTTTTTTCTATTCATTTCTCTTGAATGTAGCTCAATGCCAGTCAATAAATAAGTTGATGAGCAAATTAATTAATTGATTATCATTTCTAGTTGAAACCAGAAAACATTCTAATACCTACTGAAGACTTTCAGATTAAATAATGTAATACCTGGGATTAGGTTCAAAATAAACAAGAGTAGGAAGCTGCAAGGCAGAGGAGAGGGTTACAGATGAAACAAGGTTGCCTGTACGTTGAGAAATGTTGAAGCTGGATCATAGGTACATGAGAGTTTATGATACTATCCTTTCTACTTTTTAATATTCGAAATTTTCCATTAACAAAGAAAATATTCTAAGTCTTTGAAACATTGAAATGTAGGGAACTACATAAAAGTATTTAAACTGATACACAGCAAAATGTATCTGCTTACATTTTTAGTCTGTAGTCTAACAAAAGGTAAGAAAGTAAAGTGAACAGGGTGCCTGGGTGTCTCAGTCAGTTAAGCATCAGACTCTTGATTTCAGATTAGGTCATGATCTCAGGATTGTGAGATCGAGCCCTGCATCCTGCTCTGCGCTCAACGGGGAGTCTGCTTGAGATTTCTCTCCCTCTCCCTCTTTCCCTCCCCCCCCAACTCATGCTCGCTCTCTCTTTCTAAAATAAATAAATAAATCTTTAAATAAAGAAAGAAAGTAAAGTGAACTGATGATACCAGCTATCCCAACACAAGCTAAATTAGATATGCAAAGAGTAAGATGCTCCTTAAAGTCATAGATGGTAACTACACTTAACGTAACGAACATTGCATAATGTATAGAATTGTCAAATCACTATATTGTGCACCTGAACTAATGTAACATTATATGTCAACTATACTTAATAAAAAAATTTTTTAAGAGTAAGAGCATCCTATAAAACAGATTAAGATAACAGAAATCTCATGTTTGACTTTTTTGTTGGAAAGCTGACAACAATGGTATGTGTAATATTGTTTAAATGCCAAGACTTAGGGAAAATCTGATCACTACAAGAGGAACGGGGAAAGAAACCTGTGAATCTCTCTTCTAGAAGAAAAGATCTCAAGACAAGGACTTATCCCTGGTGACCAAGTTCAGAAGCCAGATAAAAAGATGCCAGGTCACAAAACACTCTGGGGTACAAATAGATATCCATTAAAAATATTGTTTCTAAGGAACATAGAAAGAATGAGAAAAATAAAATTACCATTAGAATACCACAGTAATTATGCTCTAGGCAGGTTCGTCTGAGGCATGCTAAAATTAGTAAATGAAACTGTAAAGAGAAACAGGATATTGTATAGGCTCAAAATATCTCCACCCAAAAGTTATAAAATAGTGTGGTGGTTTTAAGATACACCAATGAATTTGTTGATACTCCTCCCTCCAAAAGATGGAGCTCAATGTCCCTCTCCTTGAGTGGAGGTTGACGTTAGCGACTCTACCTAACAGCATTTACACTTACACTGGAGAAATCTGGCACACACCATTTCAAGCAAGTGCTGGGTTAATATCTTCAGTGACGGCATGCACTCCTGATACCACGTGACAAGAAGGGCTCTTCCCCAAAATCCATAACATCAGTCTAAACCCGAGGAAACATTAAACAAATACAAATTGGGGGACATTCTACAAAATACCTGATCAATATTCTTCAAAAGTGTGTAATAAGTCATCAAAGAAAGGTGAGGACTGAGAAACTGTCACCAATTTAAGGCAACAAAGGAAATGTGACAACTAAATGCAACGTGGTATCTTGGATTGCATCCTGGAGCAGGAAAAGGACACTAGTGGGAAAAACTGAGGAAATCTGAACAAAGCTTGTAGTTCAGTTAGTATTGTACCTCTTAGTTTTGATAAATGCACTATGGTTATGTAATATGTTAACATTAGGGGAAGCTGGATGCAGAGTATCTCTGTACTTTGTGTTTCTTGTGTAAATCTGAAATTATTTCAAAATAAAAAAATTTTCAAAATATATCATAAACTTGCAGATAGCTAGCTCTCAGTGATGCCAACTAAGTGCAGAACATAAAACCACAGTCATTTTGTGATGTATGCCTTAGTTTGTCCATCTACGAAATGAGAGGACTGGACAAGATGCTTACCCAGTGATAAGGACAAGCAGTGCAAAATGTCCCTAGAAAAGCCTCAGCTCTGTGACTGCCAAGTGATCTCCCAAGGTACCCTTGACCTTGGGAAATACTTGTGGTTAAGGATGGTATTCCCAGCTTTACAGTCTCCCAAACAGATTTCCTTGGCAGAAGAAGACCAAAACTGAAGTCAATAACACTCACTTTAAACTGAGCACACAAAGATCCATCTCCATAAACCAGAATGCCAATTTATTTACAGAGAATTACAGTAGTCATGTGAGCAAGATGTCCCTGTCCTCTCTGTGGGCAAATTTACAGAGCTAGCAAAATTATCAGAAAACAGCTCAATGAGACCGGATGCAGAACAAGGGCAGTAAGTTGATTTGAATTTTTAATAACATTGGGTCATGACAGCCTGATAATTCACTGTTCCAAATAGAGAAATACCTTCCATTTAGACCATCTGTGTCTGCCCTTGCACTGGGGACCTCTCTGCCCTACCCAAGAACCTCTTCTTCCCATGTATACCTAAGCTTACTTCCCTAGCTAGAAGGACATTTTAAAAAGAGATGTGTTCTTTTCTATTCTGCTCTATAGGAAACAAACAGAAAGGAAGTCATTTTTATCATTAACATCATTGGTTGATTCAGTCAACAGACAATAAATGGTTAATGAGCTCATGAATTTGTAGACCCTTAAGATAATTCCATGGACCACCTGGGATCTGTGAGCCACAGAGTGGAGTAAATTGCTTTAAGACAACCATCTACGTTTTGTTTCCACACTTTTTCCCCAGTAAGATACCATGTGATTACTTAGGCCTCCACTCATTAAGTGATAATCACATTCCCTAAGATTACCCTAATTTGGATTTGTCCTGGAATAGCCACCCACTCATGTGTGAGCTTTTGGTTTATAACCCAGATGACTAGATCTAAGTCCACTATGTATATGCACTGTACTAGTTTAACTCTCAGAACCTTTGGATTTGTCCTCAAATACTCAATGACACATTTACAATATCTTGGTTATTAATGCAAATAGTTCGTCAAACCCATTGTGTAAAGTAAACATTATTTCTTTTACTGGATTGGTGGGAGGGAGCCTTTCTCTTTCTTTTATGAACAACAATCATGTCTTTTATGGCTCATTCCAGCTCCAAAATCATACTATCAAAATTTTTGTGTTTCTCAAAATTAAAGTGACATCATATCAGGAATCATTGAAAGATAATATTTAAGACTCTATTATATTGCATTTGTTTTATATACTACCTGTCATATGCAATTTCCCCGATTACTACTTTGACAAGTTACAAAAGAAGTTGATTGGAGAGCTGAAAGGAATCTCTGATATCATCTGGCCCAACATTCTTTGTCTACAGAAGGAAACAGAGACCCTGGCACTTAACTTTCTCATGGTCACATATCCAGTTAGTGGCAGAGATAGGGCTAGAACCCAGGTCTCCATGACCTTATGCTTCCTTAGTTAAATCTGACCAAAAGCTCTGTCTCTGAGAATTTATGAAACTCAACATCTGCAGTGTGTCATTAAGCAACCCACCAGTCTCAGGACAGAGTGAAGTAATAACTCACCATTTTAGAAGTTACTTGAACTCTTCTCCATTACACGAAATGTATCAGATCAAATGATTCAGAAGATAATTAACTTGTCCATTTGGCAAATCCATTCATTTGTCCATTGAGCAAACATTTAATGCACATTCATTTTGTGAGAGAAATTATCTTAGTTGCTAAAGATGCAAGAGTCATTGTACACAGTCATGGAGTACACAGTCTAGAAGAGGAGGTAGATTAACCAAATCTCAGCCAAGACAACGACTAGTATTTACAAAGGGATTACTATATGCAAGCATTTTACGTGGAACTTCTCATGGAACTCCTCATAACAATCATACATAGCAGCCACTTATTATCCCCACTTCACAGATGAGAATTAGAAAGGTTAACTGAATTGCCCAAATGCCTATGGCGTAAGTGGGCCACTCAGGCAATTCCACACATCTGCATTTGCTCCAAATGTCTATGCCATACTGCTTGGAACTCAGGCAGAAACACAGAAGGGGGGGTACTATATTTGGAGGGAGACTCCACTGTGGACACAGAAACTGAAGCCGCAAAAGAACTAGGAAAGGATGCATTTAGGGACAGTGTTTTGGAAGTAATTTTAGGAACTCCATGATGAAAGGACCAATGTGCAGGGGAGTGGCAGGATCAGATTTGCTTGGTAAAATGATCACTTGGACTACAGGGAGAATAAGGAGTTAAAACAGCAAGACTGAAGTTAGGGAGACAGTAAAAAGCTTTTGTTATTCACCATGATGAGACTTTAAGCTAAGACAATGACTGCTAGATGGAGAAGAGGGGACAGGCTCAAGAACCATTTAAAAGATAAAATCAGGGCACCTGGGTGGCTCAATAGATCAAGCATCCGACTCTTGATTATGGCTCAGGTCATGATCTCAGGGTTGTGAGATCGAGCCCCATGTCCAGCTCCAGGCTGAGCATTGAGCCTGCTTGGGATTTTCTCTCTCTCCCCCTCCATCTGCCCATCCCCCCCACCCCCCGCAGAAAAGGATAGAATCAACAAAACTAGGTGATGGATTGGATTGCAGTGTGGGACAGGTGGGGAGTTTTAGGCAAAGTTAGGATTTCTGACTTGGGCTGCCTGGGTAATACATAGGGATAACTTCTCCAACGTTATAGATCAAATATAGAGTGCAGTATGTATGTATCTACACACATGCATATATATACACGCAGTGCAGTACAGATATATATTCTAAATAGACTTGTTCTGGTTTTAGACTTATTTACTCTATTACATTCAAATTCCCTTGCTAATGAAATCTGTTATTACCAGATACCCATAGGATTTTTAGAACAAAACAGAAAACAGTGGAAATTAAATAATTTCCCCCAGCCCAGTCACTTGCACCACAACATCAAAACTTCATGAGCTTTTAGTTAGGAAGTTTCCAGAACTGCCATGACAGGTCACAGGCCCCTTTATGCAGAAGAACTTGTCAGGCCAAAGTAATAACACTGAAAAGTAAGTCATAAAGCAAATCACTATTAGTGGAATGACATATTCATTCATTCAGGGAATTTCACAGCCTCTCTAATAATCTGTACGGGTCTGACACTAGGACATGGGAAACAGTAGCTATGGGAAAAGATACAACGAAACCCAACTCCTGCCCTTAAGGAGCTTGTGGTCTAAGGAGGAAGATGGAGAAGCAAAAATTGCAAAGAGATTGCATAAGATCTCCAGCAAGGATTAGCTCGGATTCTGGGAAGCCCAACAGAAGGGCAGAGCCCCAGCCCTCTCCTGTGGGCAGTGGGCCCCTCCTCCTCCGGGCCAGGCCAGCTCCTCTACAGGAAGCGTATGATTGCATTAGGTACAGACGGCGTGGGAGGGCACTTCAGGTTGCAGAAAAGCATGGTGTGAAAGAAGGACAGTTTGACTCATGTCACCATTTTGTCCCAGAGGACGTTTTGATGCTGCAATACTGAGAAGACCCTTGTAGCTTCTCTGTCACAGACTGCCTAGGTTTGAATCCTGCATCTGCCCTCTAACTGCTGTGTATTTGGGGACAATTGATTTCCAGTCTTTGTGCCAAAGCTTCCCCATCTTAAAATGGAAATAATAATTATATATCTGCAAAGAGTTATTGTGAGGGTTAAATAAATGTAAGCCCATTTAAAGTATTTAGAACAGGGCAGCTAGTAAGTGCTCAATCAACAGTAGCTATTACCATTACTGTAATTTTATTCTTTTTGCTTGATCTCAGCTTGTTTTATTTATGTCTCCATGTCTGGATCTTCCCCTCTGTTTTGCCTCGCTCTCTTGGTTGCATAAAATGCTCTCAACTTTCTCAGGGGTGACTAAGAAATAAATATAAACTATTAGTCTGGTGTCCAATACATAATGGATATTTCTGGTAAAAATAACCAATACGAATTAAAACCAAAAATGACTATGACTGCATGTGGTAAGATGTGGTTGCTGACTAAGAACTGACTGAAGATCAGCGCGCCTGGGTGGCTCAGTCAGTTAAGCATCAGACTGTTGGTTTTGGCTCAGTTCATGATCTCAGGGTCGTAATCTCAGGGTCATGGGATCCAGCCCCACGTTGGGCTCTGTGCTCAGCAGAGAGTCTGTTTCTCTCCCTCTCCCTTGCCACCCCCCTCCTGCTGAAATAAACAAATTAATAAATCTTTTTTAAAAATTGGCTGAAGATCAAATCTTCCAGTGCATATTTGCAGAATTTGTCTCAGGAGAGTTGGATCTGGTAGAAACAACAGTCACTGAAGAACCCTCACAAAAACAATATAAAAATTGGTAAAATCTGATGCAAGCAAAGCTGCAGGATGATTCAAATCTTCACTCTGCAATTTAAATGAACACTTAATTCTGTCAGAAAGACAGAATTATTACTTTACTATTATTATTTATTATCATTACCTTAGTAAATTAAAAAAGTATAGCAAAAATTGTAAAAAATATTTTATAATATAGAAAATTGATCCATAAATTTGTTGATGTTTTGGGAGGGTTTATTATTTGTTGGAGTTTATTGGAAGTTATTGGGGCTATTGGTGTTTGCTCCTGAAAAACTTTTCTCAATGAACTGTAATAATGTTGGTATAATTTTGATTCAATGTCAAAATGCACTAGGGCCCAAGAGTTGGGATGGGCATATAGATCAAGGTGTGTGTGTGTGCATGTGTGTGTGTGTGTGCATGCACATGCAGATGTGTAGAAGAATTAGGAAAAAAACAAAGGCAGCATGGGAAACCTGGGTGGCTCAGTCGGTTGAACGTCCAACTCTTGCTTTCTGCTCAGGGCTGTGAGAACTGAGCCCTGACTCTGGCTCTGCACTCAGCAGGAAGTCTACTTGAGATTCTCTCTCTCCCTCTCTCCTAACCCCCCCAAATAAATAAATAAATCTCTAAAAAAAAAAGGCAGCATGGCTTCAGAGCTGGAGCAGCATGCCGAATATCCCCCATGCCATTAGGAATCTCCTGTCATCCCAACTGATGGGCCAGAGACAAAGCAGTGCACAGGCTTCAAGATCAGGCTGACTTACACGGAGAAAGGGTTCCAGCACTCACCAACTCTTACCCTGCAATAGTCACCACCTCCCCAAACCTCCGCTTCCTCATATGAAAAGGAAAATAGCAACTGTACTCGCCTCCTCAGGTTATTCTGATGCCCCCCTGAGATAAGGCCCTTGGGCAGATGCCTGGCGCGCAGTTGGGCCTCAGTCCGGACGTTGACCACCATTATTCTGATCCGACTTTCTCGGTGTGTATGTGCTCCCCGAAGTTACTCGGCGGGCAGTCAGCTGGATGAGTACCTCCTTCTGAGCAGGGCCTTCAGATCATATTGCAGGCCCCTCAGCCCAGTTTCCAGGACCTCAGCACAATGCCATGCTTATCATATGATCCCGGGGATGTTGAGCCGTATGTTGAACTCATAGCAAAGACAGAGAAATAAAAGGGGGGAAATAAAGGGCATTGGGGTCGCGGCTGTTCGACATATGGGGTCCATCAAAGGGATGTCAGGCAGATGGTGAGCAGGGGAGCGGCTCAGGGCAGGAAAAACACCTGGGTAACGTGTACTAATTAGCTGACAGGTGGGTCGAGGACTGGAGGAGGTGGGAAGCAGTATGTTGTTTATTCCCCAGAATCAGAGGCTGCCCGAGGCCAGATTCCCCTAATACCCCTCCTCCTCCTGGCTGAGTTAGTAAGAACAGTTACAAAGAACCGCTAGGAAGATTAACTCTGCCTTCAGACTCATCAGTTAAAAGTAAGAACAAGTTAAGAATGTGTTCTACTTCACCTTGAAGAAGCCCCGGGCCAGGTGCACGGAGGCTTTGCTGACAGGTTTGATAACTGGGCCTTTCAAGAGAGCCTGGGAGCCACTCTGGCCTCAGCCAGCACTCCACGGCCTCTGGTCATATCTTCCCCGAAACTAAAATACAGCTTGCAAAGACAGCTCAGTGCCCTCACAGTCGCTGTGGCTTCCTCAAGCCAGGACACGCTCTCTCTTTTATGAGGCTGCGGGGCTGTAATTCTCATCCCCTGACATTTATGGGAGGCTTCATATTAGCAAAAGGCTTTCCAGCCATTTTTATGAGGAATGCCTCCCTGAGACCTGCCAGGTATAATCACCCGGACTGAGCCGAAGGAAAGAGAGCAAAGCACATGAGGGAATGGCCCTCACCTGCTGGCCCACAAGGGGTGAGGGGCGGAGGCTTGCAAATGCCACTTCTCTTCAATCACATGTCAGAGCTGACTTTTTTGCCCTCGTAGCCTTGGCCGCTCGCTCTCTCTCACCCTCTTCCACCTGCGACCCATCCCCAGGTCCTGCAGGTGCAACTCCCAAAGGCACCTTGGGTCCATCTGTTTCTGTCCACCTCCACGACATCGCTCTGGCCCAGCCTGACTCCCACATAGCCCCATCCGGCTCCTCATCCTTGTCTTGTCCCCAGCCCTACCTTCCGTTATCCACACAGGAGACAAAGTATGTTTGCTCATTAGATATTCACTTATTTACTTAACATATACACTTTGTAAACTTTCTGATACTTCTGGAAACATCTTTATTGATATCCCATAGTAAATATGTTGCATCAAAAAGAATAATCTTTTAGGGGCACCTGGGTGGCTCAGTTGTTTAAGTGTCTGACTCCTGATTTCAGCTCAGGTCTTGATCTCAGGGTCATGGGCTCAAGCCCCGTGTTGGGCTCCACACTGGGCATGGAGCCTACTTTAAACAAAACTAAAGAATAATCTTTTAAAAACAAAAATAGCAACCTTCAATAGCTTCCTCTACTGAGTAAGATTGATTCAGAATAAAACCCAAGTTCCTTTGCAGACTGCAGGGTCCCATTATGACCTGGCCTTCCCTCCACTTTGTCCCCTGCTCCACGCTGGGTTCAGGACCCACCAAACTCTTTCCTGCATCCTGAGTTTACAGCCACTTCTTGATCTTCCTGGAAAGGCTTGGGTCCTGTTCTCAGCACTGCTGGCTTTGTCTCACCCTTCCATCCTCAGCTCCTGTGTCCCCTCCCGACCCGTCCAATCTTAAATTGTCCCCTTTTCCCCAATTACCCTGTTCATTACTTTCAGAGCATTTTGAACATCCTTAAAATATTTCTTGGGCGCCTGGGTGGCTCAGTTGGTTAAGCGACTGCCTTCGGCTCAGGTCATGATCCTGGAGTCCCTGGATCGAGTCCCGCATCGGGCTCCCTGCTCGGCAGGGAGTCTGCTTCTCCCTCTGACCCTCCCCCCTCTCATGTACTCGCTCTCTCTCATTCTTTCTCTCTCAAATAAATAAATAAAATCTTTAAAAAAAAATATTTATTTCTTGACTAACAGTCTATCACCTTTGCTAGAATGTACATCCCATGAGAACAGGGACTTAGTGTGTATTTCTCACGACTGTATTTAATGCCTAGCCCAGCATCTGCGCAGAGTGTAAGCTCAGTAAATACGTGCTGAAAAAATTCAATGAAGGGATGCAGCACTCTGCTGAAAAGCCTCTCTCCTTCCCTGAACCCCCTGCTAGTCTTCATTACTATCAGTAGAGGGCAGCAAAGACCCTGAGTTATCTACCTTCTGCCGTTTATGCTGGAAAAACTCCAGAGAGCGTATTTCCCTTTGCCAGATAGTAGACGTGGTTTTATCAGGAATTTCAGGAAAATGTCCAGCCTTACAAACTCTTTCTTCTCCTTGTTCGTGAAGCCTTCTCCACTCTGTACCATTTATAGAATTTTTTTTTTTAAGATTTCGGGCTGACAACACTCCTCAGGAAAGGAAAGCAGATGTTATACCGACTAAGCCAAAAAGAAACCCAGTGGCCTGGAGCCTCTCCCTTTCTGCCTGACAAGTTAGTGTTAGCTGTTGGGACTTAAGGATTTCCAGCTCTCCCTTATGGTGTGTGGGGAGGAGCAGGTATCAGCTAGGCAGCTGCTGTTTGTGTTTGGAGCACTTGTAAGAGCCAAGTGTGTGGGTTTATACTTCTGTCTTCTGCTTGTAGGTTTCTGCTTATTCCAGCTACTTTTTTTTATTGAACAGTCCCCCCACCCAGGGCAAGAACCTCACGGTCTCTTGCCTTTGTGGGCTCCTGCACCAAGAGTGCCCACTGAACCCAGGTAATCAGCCGCAGAATCAGCAGCCAAACACATTCTAAGGAATGGTGTTTTCATCCACTCTCTGCCCCACAAATACTGCCTGAGCCCTATGACCTACCAGGCCTGGGTCTGTCCTTCGTGGGTACAGATACTCCGCTTGATTAAAAGAATAGTTGCTAGAATCAAAAGGGAGGCAGAGGTTCTCAATCTCGGCAATACTGACATTTTGGACTAGATAGTTTGTTGTGGGAGCATCCTAGGATGTTTCACAGCATCCCTGGCCTCTGCCCATGAGATGCAGGTAGCATCGACCCCCTAAGTTGTGATAACCAAAGATGTTTCCAGACATTGCTAAAAGTCCCCCTGGGGGGGGGGGGTGTCCCAATTTCCACCCAAAGCTTGAAAACCACGATCTTAAAGATCATGATGGATAACTTTGGGGATATGTTTCCAGCCTGGGTCAATGACCCCTTTCTCCTAGCACTGTCTCTCCTCCCTGTCCCATGCCCGGCTGCTGTGACCTGAAGCCTATGGACTTGGTACATTGGTCATCTGACCCAACTTAGGCCTCTCAGCTTCTCTCCTGTGGGAATTTGAAACTAGGACCTAGGGACTGACTACCACCTGTGTTCTTTTGGGGTCAAGACTTGAACGCAAATTTAGAAGAGTGGAAGAATGTAGGCTACCATCAGGCCAGCAAGCAGAGATATCCTACTGCAGAGATAAGAATGAAATAACTCCAGAGAAACACAGAGGAAGAGGCAGAAAGGAGTCACCTAGTTCTAGCATTTTCCAGACAGGCCAAACTTCCTGCCTTTGGGTCATTTAAGATATGCCTGGACAATTATAACTAATTGCTCTTTCATGCTAGGGCAGTTTCTTGTTTGTTTGTTTGTTCTGTAACTGGCAAAGGAGTCCCAACTGGTATGTTCTCTGTGGCCTGGAACTGAAATCATAACCAGGAAACAAGGGATCTAGGCATTTGAGGGACAGTTTCTAGCCCTCAAGGCAGCCCCACCCTTCTCGGCACAAGTGCTATGTTCTCCTTTCCCTACCAAATGACTTCCTCACCCTCTCTGTAGAGTTTTCTCTCGTCCTAACCTTGGTCTGTACACAGCCTGGCATGCCATGGCCTAGACTCAGCTTCTTGTCCATTCACCAAGAGCATGAATGCTAACACCAAACCCAGGCCAGGTTTCTTGGCTCAGATTCCTGGCCAAGTGAGTCTGACTGGCTCGTGTGGCAAACATGGTTGGCTGCCCATCCAACAACCATCCCTCCCAGTCAGTTTTGTTCAGGAGAACAACCCCAAATGGTGAACTAAATTGGTTTGGAAGGGCAAAGAGATGTAAGAGGAATCTTTAGGAAGGGTGGGGAGGTTTAGGGGAAAACATTTTATACTTGATCCCGGAGGGCAAAGCCTATGGAAGAGTCAGCCCGAGCGCTTCCTGCCGGCTTTGGACATGTCATGTGAGGACGTGATACTTGAAGCTGTGGTAGCCATTTTGCAACCATGAAGTAAAGCCAAGAGAACTAGAGAGGAACTGACAGAGGGCTATAACATCCTTGAGCTGACGAATTGACCAACCCTGTAGCCATTTACTTTTAGACTTCTTGTTACATGAGATAATTAGATGTCCTTACAGTTTTAGCAACTTTGACTCAGGTATCCTGTTACTTGAAGCCCAAAGGATCCCAGCAGATACAGTACAGCTCATCTTTTCAGGCCAGGTCACTCAGGTCCTAGGTCACTAGCTGGCTACCCTGCAGATTTATTGCCTTGGAGTCATGCATCTATACCTCCAGTCCATAAGTTTATCCCCCACCCCAACCTCTTATTATGAAAACTTAAAAACCTACAGAAAAGTTGAGAGAATAATACAACCAATGCTTATATAGGATTTATTCATCAGTGGTTAACATTTAGCTACATACACTACATACATTGTACATATTCCCCTATATAAGGACATTTTTTTTTTTTTTTACTGAATCATTTCAAAGTTAGAGACTTAATGAAGCTTCACCCCAAAGAACTTCAGGATATACCTCCTAAAAAACAAGGACATTTTTTTTTTTTTAAAGATTTTATTTATTTGACAGAGAGACACAGCGAGAGAGGGAACACAAGCAGGGAGAGTGGGAGAGGGTGAAGCAGGCTCCCCGCAGAGCAGGGAGCCTGATTCGGGGCTCGATCCCAGGACCCTGGGATCATGACCTGAGCCGAAAGCAGACGCTTAACGACTGAGCCACCCGGGCACCCCAACAAGGACATTCTTCTAAATAACCAGTAATATCCTTTGGAGCTTTTCTGGGTTTGTCTTTTGTTCTTATCCAGGATTCATCAAGAATTAGATGCTGTTTTAAAGTCATCCTACAGTCTCTCCTTTATTCCAAAACAATTCTCCTGGGTTTTTTTGTTTTGTTTTTTGTTTTTTTTTTTTTTTTTTGTCTTTCCTGTCATTGACTTTCAGGGCCAGCTGTTTATTTATTTATTTATTCATTTTTTAATAAGATTTATCTATTTATTTTAGAGAGAGAGAGTGCAGCAGGGAGGGACAGAGAGAGAGGGAGAGAGAGTCTTAAGTAGACTCCCCACTCAGTGCAGAGCCCGATGTGGGGCTCAATCTCACAACCCCAAGATCTTGACCTGAGCTGAAACCAAGAGTCAGATGCTTATCCAACTGAGCACCCAAGTGCCCCAGTCCAGTGTTTTTATAGAATGTCCACAATTTGGGTTGTCTGGTTGTTTCTTCATTATATCCAATTAAAGATTTTCAGCAAAAACTCTGCAGAGGTGAGGCTGGGTCCTTCTCAGTGCATCACAACAAAAGGTACACGATGCCATTGTGTTCTTTCATTGGTCACGCTAAGTTTAATCAGTTGATTGGGGTGCTGTCTGGTAGAACTCTCCGTCGTAAAGGCATCTCTTTCTCCTTTGGATTAATAAGTAACCTGAGGGATTGTACTTTGAGAATATGGGAATATCTCATGCCCCCACAACTTTCAGCCACTGTTTTAATTAATAAGGCTTGCCTGAATCAACTATTATATTAGTGACTGCAAAAATCACAATTTAAAAAAATTCTATCATTTTTTTTCTACATCCATTACCTGGCACTCCACTGTTTAACAAAGTTTTCTCTTCCCTCACACACACTTTTGCAATTTTCTTGAATATCATGATGAACTCAGAATATTCATTACCACTTTCTTTTTGATTTTCAGTTTGTCCCGAATTTGTCCCCTTCAAAGCAGGAGCCCTTTAGAATTGGTTTCTGTATCCTTCTGACACATCCCTATCTGTTTTTGAGCACTTCTTTGCTCTTCTAGCAAAGGAAGTCCCAAGCTCATCTTGTACTTTCCTTGACCCAGACCTGGGATCAGACCTGGTTCTTTTCAGTGAGAAACAGTTGTTAGAAACCAAGAACTGAGTGATAAGGGTGCTCATGGCAAATAGGGTGTCACTGGTTCTAAGCCCTTTTAGGGGACAGAGCCAGGAAGTGTATTTTATTTTATTTTATAGATTTATTTATTTGACAGAGAGAGAGAGAGTGCACAAGCAGGGGGAGCTACAGGGAGAGAGGGAGAAGCAGGTTCCCCGATGAGCAAGGAGCCCAACGTTGGGATCTATCCCAGGACAAGGGGGATCATGACCTGAGCTGAAGGCAGACGCTTAACCAACTGAGCCACCCAGGCATCCCGCCTCTGTCTGTCACCAACATTAGTATATGTGCTCATTTACTGCTCTCTACAATACACTGAATAGTATCAGAATTACTATGTCTATACCACAACAAACTTACTGATAAAGTACAAGATTATTTATAGTTTTTATTTTATCCTGAGAATATAGCTCACTAAAGGTAATGGTGTGTCTAAAAGCCTCTAAACCTTGAAATAAGTTCATTTGTTTCTCTTCACATTAGGGTTTTCCTCTCCATGTTGATTTTTTTTTTCTTTGTGGTAGTGGGCTTTTTATTATTTTTATTTTTTTAATTTTATTATTTTTATTTTATTATTTTTACTTTTTTTTCCAATTTTATTGAGGTATAGTTCACACTGTGTTAGTTTCAGGTGAACAACATAATGATTTGATATATGTATATATTGTAAAATGATTACAATAAGTTTAGTTAACATCCATCATGAAAATATGGAACACCTCATGAAGTTACATATCATGTTTGTACAAGGACCACGCTATTCTTCTTCTCTGTATCATTCCACTGTTAGTATATGTGCTGCTGAAGGGAGTGCTAATATGTTTTTTAATATGTAAAACAGTACCATAATTCAAAAGTCAAAATCATACGAAAAGGTAACTCAGAGAAGTTTTCTTCAATCCCCATACATAACAAATTTTATTAGTTTCTGGTTTATCCTTTCTTATTTGCAAAAATAAGCAAATGCATATATATATGCATATACATACATATGTCCTTATTTTGCCTTCTTTTTTATTCAAATGGTAGTGTATGGTATATACTTCTTTGCACGGTATTCTTTTCATTTCCTATTGTTCTATATTACATATATGCAAGTCTTTCATAGAACTAATTTTTCTCTGTGTGATCTATTTTATTTGCTTTCTCAAATATATTTGTACTTACTTTATTTTAATGATGAGTTTGTTGTTGTTGTTGTTGTTGTTAAATAGATTCCACATCCAGCCTGGAGCCCAACACAGGGCCTGAACTCACAAGCCTGAGATCAAGACCTGAGCTGAGATCAAGTGTTAGATACTTCAACCAACTGAGCTACCCAGGTATGCCTTTAATGGTTAGTTTTGTATTAAAGCTAAAATAACCTTAGTTTCTCCCCACACACACACCATCTTATTTTTGTTATTATCTATTGGTTCCCCAACAATATTTAATTAGTTAATAATTTCTTTCCTGTCATCCCAATTTACCAGCTTCTCACTTGAATAAATATCCTTTTACCCCATCAGTAACTATAAAACAATCAACAAGTATATTCTGTTTTTCAAGTGGACTGGGCATGTACTTTTCTTATAACCATCATAGTTTTATGGGTAATTACATATTTATGCTCATCAATAGTCCTTTAGTCAATGTCTTTCCCTTTTGGTTGCCTAAAAAACGTTTCCTGGGGCACCTGGGTGGCTCAGTTGGTTAAGCGACTGCCTTCGGCTCAGGTCATGATCTTGGAGTCCCTGGATCGAGTCCCGCATCAGGCTCCCTGCTTGTCAGGGAGTCTGCTTCTCCCTCTGACCCTCCCCCCTCTCATGTGCTTTCTCTCTCTCTCATTCTCTCTCTCTCAAATAAATAAATAAAATCTTTAAAAAAAAAAAACGTTTCCTTACGAAGGGCACATGGGAGCTATGTTCTCTGATTCTCTCATGTTCATAACTTTTAACATGTTGTCTAGATATAAAATCTTTGCCTTATGTTTCCCTTCTTTGAATATTTTCAATATGTTGCTCTATTTATTCTGGAATAAAGTCCAAAGACAATCACTTAAGTCATGATATTTTGACTAAATGCCCAAATGATTTTTTTTTTTGTAAACTCCAGATGTCTTTTAGGATATATCTTGACAATGATCATTCAGTACTGATTTCCTAGGTACTAGTGTCAAATCTCTATTTTTCAGGAAAGTTTTCTTAAATGTTACCTTTTTTAAATTTAAATTACTTTTTAAGTTTCCATTACTTTTTATTTTCTTCTTTGTAGGTCTTCTAATAGGTGATTATTCAACCTATGTGTATGTGTGTTGATATTCTTTGCTCACCTTCTATATCTACCACTTTCTCTTAAATCTCTTTGATTTGTTGAAATTCACTCCTTTCACCTCCTATTTATTTTAAGTCATTATCTCCTATATTTATTCACCTTTAGATTCCATTTTAGTCTCCATTTCTCAAATAATATTAATTCTGAGTTCTCCCACCTCATTCCTGAGATTTTCTAATTTTGATTATAGTCCTTTCTTATTTAATGTTTTACTAGTTTTTAAGCTCATCTTGAAATAATAAGTTATATTTTTCAGCTGTTTTATAAGCATGTCTTTCTGTTATGTTTTCATTGCTGGGCTGTTATGTTCTGTATTTTTTTTTTCTATGATAAATTAGTGTTAGATTTTTTTTTACCAGTTTGAGATACAATTGACCTATAATATGGTGTAAATTTAGGGTATACAATTCAATGATTTTATGTATGTATATATTATAAAATGTAAAAATAATGTAAATGTAAAAAAATTTACAAAAAACGTGTAAAATGTAAAAAGTTAACACAACCAGCTTCATGTTGGATTTGAACACAATCTAATGCTATTGTTTCTTTTTATATGAATTCAGTTTTTCTTTATGAACAAGGGGTGAGTCAGGACAACTTTTCTGGCTTCAGTGCTCTAGGTCTTCCTCTTACAGCATCCTCTTTTTTAATGGCCTTACGCTTTCTGACATGTGGTTCCTCTGCTCTTTCATTTAGACTTCCTTTTTCCTTTCTTCTACCCTGTCCTTCCCCAGTTGGACTCTACTCTCAGAACTCTCCCCTTGGTGTGAGACTTTCTCCTGAAAAGGAGCTTTGTAATTTTGAAAGTTCACAGAGCCAAGACTATACCAGCTCCTGCAGATCTTATCTTGGACCCCACCCAGCCACAGCTTTGTTGGGAGTGTGCAAAACTCCTCCTCATTCCAGTTGTTCTCAAATTGCTTCACTCTGCATTTCATTGAGTCCTGTTGTCAGTTTTAGTAGTTCTCAGCTACCCCGCTGCTTCCTCCTGCGACATGGATAGACACTGTGTCCTTAGTTATTGGTAGTTTTCCTTCACCTGCTCGTATTTTGGGGTTCATGAAGATACCGTGTTCATCTAGATTTTTTAAGATGTTGACATTGGGCCTTGGATTTTGCCATTAGAGTTTATGTCTTTTTTTTAAAGGGGATTTCGGAAGATTTAAAAACCTCACTGTCCCTGCTACCATCTTCCCATCATTTCCATTGATTTATTTGTTCATTCATTTATTCAACAAATAAGTTTGAGCCCTGAATTGTAACTTTATGCCTCTTCCTATTCTCTTGGTGCCATTAACTTCAGGATCCTGCTGCTTGTAATTACCTGATTCCACTTAAGCCCAGAGGTATCTGCCACCTTGGGCTGATCATTCATTACTGAGAGAAGTCAAGAACTCTCTTCCCCACTACCTGTGCAGCCAAACTGGAGAGCTACATGTCCTGTGTCTCTTGCTTCTCTTGCCACATCTGGACTTTACTATAAAAGCATAGTGTATTGGGGCACCTGGCTGGCTCAGTCGGTTAAGTATCCAACTCCTGATATCAGCTCAGGTCATGATCTCAGGGTTGTGAGATCGAGCCCCGCGTAAGGCTCCGAGCTCAGCGTGAATCTGCTTCTCCCTCTCCCTCTGCCCCTCCCCACTCCTGAAATAAATAAAACAAACTCTTAAAAAAAAAAAAAGCATAGTGAATTTAATCTAGCTTCCCAAATGGCTACTAAAAGAATTGCATGAGGTAACTTGAGGCATAAGAGAGTTAACTCTCCTTGGGGCAAACCATGACTAGTGGGAAGCAGAAAAAAGGATGGAGCTGGGCAGATAGATTCCCTCTACCTTCTTCCTACCTGGGACTGACTATTACAAGGCACATCTTCTTTGTTCTGCCTATCCTGAGATATCCATGAGGTTCACTAAGGCACCATCTGCCAGCCAAGGAGTGCTCCGTGGCTGGAGCTCCACCTAGAGGAGGTGCCTATTCTAATTCACACAAGAGTCAGATATAGGCTAATGCTGCCCACTGGAGTGTAGAGATGCATGAACAATGATGAGCACCTAGAACAAGCAATAGGAACTGGGAAATCATTAAATTATCACCCATCACCCAGTTCCTTCTAGTGTATCTTTGCTAGATGGTCCACACTCTGCTGAACTGATTCCTATGAGATGTTCACTATGTCATTTTTAGCTTTAATTGTTTGAAACTTCTCCCTTTTTCTGTTTATTAACTTTTAACTTATATTTATTGATCTATAATTTATGTTATAATATATATGATGTTACATTAAAATACAACTATAATTATATATATGCTATATATAATTATATAAACTACAAATAAAAATACAAACTATAAATTATAATTTATATTATAATAACATTAACTATATATAGATATATATAACTATAACTATATACAATAAGTATAAATTATATACTATAGTATATAAACATAACTATAAATCATAGTTATAATTTTAAATTAATATACACTATAGTATATACTATATATTATACATATTACATATTATATACTATATATAATTATAATATAAGCTATAATTTATAATTTAATCTGTAATTAAACCTTTTTTGGTGTAGGGGCGCCTGGGTGGCTCAGTCGGTAAGAGTCTGCCTTCAGCTCAGGTCATGATCCCAGAGTCCTGGGATGGAGCCCCGCATCGGGCTCCCTGCTCTGCTGGAAGCCTGCTTCTCCCTCTCCCACTCCCCCTGCTTGTGTTCCCTCTCTCGCTGTCTCTCTCTCACTGTCAAAAAAAAAAAATCCTTAAAAAAAAAAAAAAAAAACCTTTTTTGGTGTAAAATTAAATGGGTTCTGATGAATGCACACACAATTGTGTGACCACCAACACAATAAAGTACAAATATTTGCATCACTCCATAAAGATCCTTTGTACTATATAATCAGTCCCCTCCTCTTACCCACAGCAACCACTGATCTGATTTCTGTCCCTATAGTTTTCCCTTTTAGTGCATGTCATATAAATAGAATCATGTAACCTACTGTGTCAGACTTCTTTATTTTTTTTTTAATTTTTTAAGCTTTTTATTTATTTATTTGACAGAGAGAGAGAGAGAGAGAGAGAGAAAGAAACAGCATACAAGCAGGGAGAGCAGCAGAGGGAGAGGGAGAAGCAGGCTTCCTGCTGAGCAGGGAGCCCAACATGGGGCTCTATCCTAGGACCCTGTGATCATGACCTGAGCCACCCAGCACCCCCAGACTTCTTTAACTTAGCAAAATGCTCTTGTAATTCAGCCATGTCATTACATATATCAGTAGTTTGTTGCTTATCACTGAGTTGTATTCCCTTGTAAGGATGTACCGCAGCTTGTTTATCTAGTCACCTATAGATGGACATATGGACATATGGATTGTTTCCAGTTTCTAGTGATTATGAATAAAGCTGTTATAAACATCTGTGTACAGATTTTTTTTTGTGGGCATATACTTTCATTTTTAGTGGGTGCAATTGCTAGGTCATATGGTAAGTGTACGTTTAACCTGATAAACCACTTCCAAATTGTTTTCAAAAGTGGCTGTACTGAATATTGGTATTCCCAGCACCTATGTACAGGACTATTTTTCATTAATTTTTAAAATTTGACCAGGACTCCATGAACCCATTCTCATCATTTAAATAAGTCAATCAACACAGAGATGCAAAATTCCCATTTCTCTCATCAATCTCTCTCCACTCCTTAAATGTGGTCACTGTGATCGGTTTGGTGTTGTATAAAAATTCTTTCTTATTTTGAAAAGAATTAAAAACTCTTTGAGCGCCATAACCACCACCAAATTCTAATCCCTACTAGAAGGCATGGCATGATAGCAAGACTACTGGCATTGGTGTCAGCCAAACCTGGACTTGGATCCTGTATCTGCCACTTTCTAGCTCCAAACAAAGCATGGAAATAGCAGCATGCATATGCTGTCAATTGGAGATATACATCTCTCCTTATAATTAATACATGAAAATAAAATATTTAAATATATATTACATACATATTTGAGTTTCCATTTGCCATTCCTAATTAATATAGATTTCTAGTTTTCTACCATTTTTGGGCAGTAAAGGTTAACACATTAATATATGAGACTGCCTTGGATCCTAGACAAGGCACATTAGTGTGAAATATTCATCTGGAACTTTGTTGTCCAGAAAAGTCTGCAGGAAAGCCTTAAGATGAAAAACAGAGGTAGGGGTTACATACAGCCCATTTCTAACATTTACAAATCAGCTGTAACTGACCAAATGCAGTGATGAGTCTAAAAGTAGTAAAAACCTAGAAGGGTGAGCGTGCCAGGGGCTGGAGGGAGGGGAAAATGGGGGAGGTGCTGTTCAACAGGTATAAAGTCTCAGTCATGCAAGATGAAAAAGTTCTAGATCTGCTGTATGACATTGTACTTGTAGTTAAGAATACTTAACTATGCACTTGAAAAGTTGTTAAGAGGGTAGATCTCACGTTATGTGTTCTTACCACGATAATAAAAAAGGGAAGGGTATTAGTGGAAAATTTGATGAAATCTGTAATTTAGCCAATAATGTTGAATTAATGTTAATTTCTTAGTTTTGACAAATGAATGCTGGTTATGGAAGATGTTACCATTCTGGGAAGCTCGCTGAAGGGTCTACAGTAACTCTCTGCACTGTCTTAGCAATGTTTCTGTAAGGCTAAAATTATTCCAAAGGATAAAGGTTATTTTTTTTACGTAATGAAAACCAAGTCACCCACACAAGGGTATTGGCTGTACGATTTTTATAATGGCAAAAATTGAGGTAAAAACCAGGGACACCTGAGTGTCTCAGTGGGTTAAGCGTCTGCCTTTGGCTCAGGTCATGATCTCGTAGTCCCCGGATCGAGCCTCCGCATCGGGCTCCCTGCTCAGCAGGAAGCCTGCATCTCCCTCTCCCACTCCCCCTGCTTGTGTTCCCTCTCTCGCTGTGTCTCTCTCTCTCAAATAAATAAATAAAATCTTTTTTAAAAAATTGGGGTAAAAACCATTTAAGAAGTATGACTAAAAAAAATTAGTGTGTATCATGTAGTTATTAAAAAGATAAAGGTGATGCTGAGTATTATGTAATGACATGGAAAGCAGTGCATACTATATTGTAAAGTAGGAAAAGAAGCTTACTAAAGCTTTTATATTATGATCTCATTTGTGTATATGTGTATTTTTTGTCTTATGTAAAAAATACATATCTCTATGTAGGTTAGTATAAAAGATGCCTAGAAAATTAAACACCAAACTGTTTACACGGTACTTTATTCAGGTACTGGTCGCGGAAAGCTATGTCTATTCTATACGTGTGGGTTATACGCGTAAGTCGTGTTGAATATTTTATCGAGCTCAGGACAGCCCTTACGCCTGGCCAAGAGAGGCTCCTACCTCAGACCTCATGGGTTACAGTGTGGAAGTCACAAGCACACAGTGCAAAGGTAAATATATTAAAGAACCTAAGGGATCAGGTACTCACGGCTGACACAGAGCAGTCACACACTAGAGTCCATACTGGGACTTACACCACGTAGGCCACAGGAAGGGTTTCTCTCCATCTCTTGCCCTCTGTTCTCAAAACAATTGGTGACTTTCTCCAATGTCGTGAGGAATTGTAGGTTGTTCTGCCAACAGCCAGGAAGGACATTGCTTAGGAGTGTGAGGAAGTTTGAGCTGTGGAAGCACTTAGGTAAGAGAAGAGACAAATTAATTAGCTTGTCAAATCCTTCTTCTCGCATATATCAATGTTATAGATTCTTGCATAATAAAGTATCTTTTCCCAGGAGTACTTAGCATGTGTTTTCTTGCTTTAAGTTCCGGTTGACAGACCTATTAGTATTCACACATTACTGCAGTCTTAGCAATAGTACATATAGCAACCAAAGAACAGTTTGCAATATTAAATAATATCATTCTTTTTTTTTTTTAAAGATTTTATTTATTTGACAGAGAGAGACACAGTGAGAGAGGGAACACAAGCAGGGGGAGTGGGAGAGGGAGAAGCAGGCTCTCCGCTGAGCAGGAAGCCCGATGCGGGGCTTGATCCCAGGACTCTGGGATCATGACCTGAGCTGAAGGCAGATGCTTAACGACTGAGCCACCCAGGCACCCCAAATAATATCATTCTTAATTCTTTTTTATGCATAGTCTAGACCTGGCATACTTGAAGCATGAAGCATAATCCCAATTTTTTGCATTAGCAACTGATGGTCACGCACACGGGAATTGTATGCAATTTTATATTTATAAAAATATTTTATAAAATATAAGTAAATTTTTTAAGGATTTATTTATGAGAGAGCAGGGGAGGGGTAGAGGGAGAGAATCTCAAGCAGACTCCCCACTGAGTGCAGACCCCCCCCCACCCCCAGACGGGGCTCAATCTCATGACCCCAAGATCATGACCTGAGCCAAAATAAAGAGTTGGAGGCTTAACTGACTGAGCCACCCAGGTGCCCCAAGATATAAATTTTAAAACAAGTAACTAAGCTTTATTTGAATAATTTTTGTTCAGATTTTACTCTTCATTAATTATTCTTTTTTGCTCTTTAATAACTTTTTGAGACCATACAGTAAAAATAATTTTAATTTTTCAATATTTTAACATTTACTTTAATTACATTTTTGATGAAGCACAGGCAAAGTTGGAGTATTTGACTATGATTACATTTAATCTCTTAATCCTATAGATTATAGAGAATGAGAACAAGCTGGTATTGGGATACAACCACACAAAATGAAAGGGGAGCTCAGAAGAGGAAGGGCTGAAAAGAAAATGAACAAAAAAGTGGGCTGCTTCAATGTTTTTAAATTGCAGACAATGAAAGTAAATAGACTTCCACTAAGCATGACCCACATACAATTTACAAACATTACAAATTATTTACTGAACAAAGACTTACTGACTGAACAAAATAAAATAAGCAAGGAAAGTATTCTTAGCAAATCTACAACCTGAACAGTCAGATAAAACAACTGTGACTTTATGTTCTTTACTAAAGGGTTTTTTTTTCCTGATCAAAAGATGACAATGAAAAAGATAATTTTTTATATAAAATTCAGAACTTAGAAGAAATAAATGCAATTCTGGCCTGCCCATTAGACAATAAAGAAATTACCAAAAAAAAATTGGCAAATTGGATGAGAAAAATAAAAACTTTGAAACTTTTTTCTCACATTTTTTATTTTATTATGTTATGTTAATCACCATATATTACATCATTAGTTTTTGATGTAGTGTTCCATGATTCATTGTTTGCGTGTAACACCCAGTGCTCCATTCAAAAGGTGCCCTCCTTAATACCCATCACCAGGCTAACCCATACCCCGCCCCCAGAACCCTCAGTTTGTTTCTCAGAGTCCATAGTCTCTCATGGTTCGTCTCCCCCTCCGATTTCCCCCCCTTCATTTTTCCCTTCCTACTATCTTCTTTTTTTTAACATATAATGTATTATTTGTTCCAGAGGTACTTTGAATCTTTACCGTTTACGGGAAAGTGACCCTACAAAAAGTCTGTCGTGATCTTTTTAAATCATGAGGATGCTTCCAGAACAACGTAAGCTGATTCAAATGATTGCCTAATAATTTTCCATTGGATAAAGATGGGGAAAATGTAATATATCATATTATAATAAAATATTTTTTTCAAATGGAGAAACTGTAGAAACTCTGTTAAATTTTAAGTTCAAAGACAAAGTATTTTGTTAGCCAGTCTTCATAAGCAGCTCTGGCCAAGGAAAGTATTTGGGAGTGGAAATACTTAGGTTCTCAATTAAAAGAACACACAATGTTACTTACAACCAAAAATACATAAAGAAACAAAACAACACAAAAAAACCTGTCTATGCAAATACAAGAACTGTAAAAAAAGTCTAAAGTAACAGTAACTGAACAAGAATAATCAACACGGAAACTCATAAACAAATAAATAGGGATATAAGATATTGCTATGATATTATTAAGAGAATAGATGTTGTGTATTTAACCAACCTTGTGTGACAATAGCAGCACAATATTCATCGAGTTTCTTTTCTTTTCTTTTTTTTTTTTTTTGACAGAGAATGACAGACAGCGAGAGAGGGAACACAAGCAGGGAGAGTGGCCAATAATAACTAATATTTATTAAGTGCTTATTATGAGCTAGGCACTGAGCTTGTTACCGCTTATACAATGGTTCACAACACCTCCATGAGGTAAACATTCCAATTTCACTTTACAGCTAGGACTATAAACTGAGGCTTGGAGAGGCAAAGCTGCTTGCCCAGATGCTCAAAGCTGAATCAAGTGTACATTCACTGTGCCCATCCTGATGGGGACTGGCTGCTAAGGGCTGAGGGAACTCCAGGCAATGCAGGGCCTCTTCTGGGAAAGATCAGTCTCTCTACCCCTGGAAGGCCATCATTAGGCACTGATGGCTTTTTGTTTCAAAGACTTTCCAGTCTACAAAAGAAACCAGTGAAACCAGAAACACTTCCAGGGAGCCTAAGATGATAACATGCGAAGCCAGTAGTATTGCTCGTACTTTTTCCACCAAAATAACCCATCAGACCAAGAATGAATTCTTAACTCTTTGGGTTCAGCCCAAAAGATTCTGATCAATTTCTTGTGCTGTCTCTTTAAAATCATACACACAGGGACGCCTGGGTGGCTCAGTCGTTAAGCATCTGCCTTTGGCTCAGGTCATGGTCCCAGGGTCCTGGGATCGAGCCCTGCATCGGGCTCCCTGCTCCACGGGAAGCCTGCTTCTCCCTCTCCCACTCCCCCTGCTTGTGTTCCCTCTCTCGCTGTGTCTCTCTCTGTCAAATAAATAAATAAAATCTTTAAAATCATACACACATTTTTCTCCATACTGTGTGTGTATATATAATGTTTTTCTTCCAGATCTTCAAGTAAAAATGACACTTCAGAAGGGATTCTACGTTCATCTTAGAGTTTAAAGCTCTTTGGCATTCTGTCTGCTCCTCTGGTTTGAATAGCAGAGCCCTCAACGCCATCAGTGGCTACCTTGGTAGGGTTTACTTGGCTGTTAGGTGAGCTCAAAGCCCTGCAGGTAAAGGGGAAGCTAGATTAACTCCTTCCCAATTTAGTTCAGGACCTGTCCTGTTTGTCTTTTACTTTAATCAACCTCCTAGCCTGCCTCTGACAGTTTTGAAGGGACGTGAACTCTTTGCCATTACAGTTGTCCAGTCTGCTTGCTTGGAGAGCTCTGGGGAGTAAGACATTGAGCAATGAATGAAGGAAACTTTCAAATTTGATATCCTATGATCCTGTAATTTTGTAAGTCTTCTACAGCAGCAATTTCAAGAATCAGTAAATATTTATTCAGCTCTTTTTAAAGGGCCAGATACTATATGAGGTAGTGATGAACAGCACAGTCTTCTTGAAACTCAGTTTCCTAGGAGAGATATAAACAAGCAGGGAACTATAATATAGCTCTCACAAGAGAAGCATGGAAGCTCGGGAAGCTCAAAGGAAGGTCACCAAGCCTGGAACAGTGGAGATGGATCTTAGCAGGCTTCTAGGAGGAGGTGCCAAGAGGTTTGAAGAATGAGCAGAAGTTGGCCCAGGTCCTTCTGAAAGGCCCTGGAGTTGAGATTCATTTCCGTGAGTTTCAGGTCCCTTCCCTGCCCTCCTGCTTTTGTTTACCCATTCTACTTGGCTGCTAGGATATTTAGGAACAAAAGTGCTAACTTTTTAATTATCAGTTGTAACCATGGACGTGAAGAGAGAATAAGGAGCCCATCCCATCACACAAAACTACATCAGAAAGGGGGACTAGACTCCAGGTTTTTGGCAACAAGGTTACCGGGTAGATCCTAAACTCGCTTGAGCCGGTCACAGCTGTTAACCGAGGGGAAGGGAGGGGTGATTCGTGCTGCATGTGCCTCCTGTGAACACAAAGAAAATATCGTTCAGGGAAGAAGCAAGCTTCTCCTTCTAGTAGTACGTGTTTTGGTCATCACACAGTAGATAGCCAAGCCAATAATCCAGCCTGCAAAACTGCCAGCTCAAAAAAACCAAACCCTTTGAAGTGGCTAATGAATACACTCTTTTTAACTTACTCCCATCTCATTGCTCAGAGCTGTGCAGTTGCTCCTGGGCAGAAGTTTCACTAATGTAGGGATGTTGACTGGCCACTGCATCAAATATTTATCAAGTCACAGATGGGAATCTACAAAGAGTTTGCAGAGAGGTTTAGTGTCTCCCTTTGGTTCTCGGGGAAGCACGTCAGCATCGCAGAACGCAAGCCCACAGACACACCTTCCAGCCGATGCTGGTGGTGGCTGACCCATTTTAACCAGGTTAAATGAGGCCCCACTTAAAGACATCACTGTTTTTTCTTAAAGTAAAAGTAGAATATCTTCACCGTCACCATACGCACAAGACGTAGTGTGCGTCTTTTAAATAAAACGAATGATACTGTATCCAATGTTTGAAAGCATTTCTGTTTCGCTTTTCTCATTTAACAATAGATTCTTAACATCTTTGCAGGACATTGAGTATTTTTCTACAGCGTATTTTTATATATTTACACAATAATGTAGTGTATGAATGTGCCATGATTTACCCAACCAGTTTGTTGGGGTTGGCTATTTAAGTTGTATCCAGCTTTCCACTATGTAAGCAATGGTTTTGCTGAACATCCTTATAATTAATTATTTGTGCCCGGTGAGGATGTTTTCTCAGGCAAATGAGTGGAAAAGGAATTGCCAAGTCAAAGAGTTCATCTGTTATGCCAGCGTACATTTCCAAGATCAGAGTCTAAGAGGGGGTGGGGCTGGCACTTTTGGGGGCGCTGTCAGCTCACCCATCCTAAGCGGGTCACTGAGAGCTACAAATTAGTCCAGGAGTTTGGGGGTCGGTTGGTTTTTATACTTGTTTGTTTTTGTAACAGCCTCTTTGAAACTTGAACTTTTTTTCCTCTTTAACAGCTATCTTATTTCGCTATCTCCCATCTTTATTTAGTGACATTGGAGAGAAAGAAGGATCTCTTCAATGATAAACAGCCGCAGCTGGGCTCAATAAGGAGTTATGGATTGCATTACTATCAACCACAGTTATTATGCCGGGTCTATCAATATCTTTTTCCTCTAACGATAGAAGGCAAGCTGTTTCCTGCAATTGAAGCCTCCTTAGAGCAGAGGTTCAGTGATATGTAGAAAAAAGATGAAGGAGTAGTTAAAATAAAATTGCCACCCTTTTGTTTGGCCAAACAAAGATATTAACAATAAACAATGGCCATTTACTATCATCAAGTAATCACAAAAGAATGAGCATTTAACACACCGGCACTTGAACCAAAAAAAGGAGGAGGAGAAGGAGGTAATTCCAGAATAAACGCATTCTTACCTAGGACTGAACAATTGGCATTCTTGCACTGATATTCACATTGTTCTTATTTTTCTTCTCACCAAGGATTTGGAGACAACCTTTTGGACTGGCATCAGCCTGTGGACCCTGGCTTGAGAATCGCTGTCTGACAGGCTGGCGACCATGTCTGCTACACGGAGTGGGATCTGACCCAGTCCTCTTCCGCCCTGGACAAGAGAGAAGTGAGAGAAACCCTCTATTCCTTCCAGGAGTCTCTTCCGCCTTGCTTGGTCTATATGGCATTTCCAGATGGCAGTAATTTGGGTATCATTTCCATAGCTTGTGCATCTCCACAAACCACCTATCTTGTTATTTATTTAGCATTTGTTTTAAATCAATACTTTTTTAACTTCAAAAATAAAATTTTGGTAAAGAAACTTTACAAATGTTAAAACCATTATCCTTTGTCTTAAATAAAGTGAAATGATGTTATTAGATTCTAGATCTGATTTACGTGCCAAAAATTCCAAGATTGAGTCCTGTATTTTCTTGGTTTCAAAAGAGAGAGAGCAATGAAAAAAGAGAAAGAGCGAGCGAGAGAGATTGATTAGCAAGTGAAAGGTGTTAAAGATACATTAGCACAGATATGAGACCCTGCCCTTGGCACAACTACAAGGACTGAAGGAGAATTGGAATGGAAATAAACTTCTCACCATGCGAGGTCATGTATTCATGGATGCTCTATCTGTGTGCCCCTAGTAGGGGTCCCACAGTTTGGAAACTAGAAAGAGAACCAGACTTGGTTTGGAGGCCTGGCCTGGCTGTTTGCAGACTCTAAACCCTCAGGCAAATCACTTCACCTCTTCTTAAAACCTCAGCTTCTCCAGCTGTAAAATGAGATGATAATAATCTCCATCAGGGATATCTCGAGAATAAAGCATTCTGTAATCTCTAAAATGCTATACCTGTCATGGAGGATTAGCCTCACTTGTGAGAGCACTTTTATTTATGGGTATCAAATCTTTTCTCCAGAGGCCCAGAATACATTTCCAGGCTAAACATGTCACTACAGCCTGAAAGAAGTAAGTGGATTAAAACCTTTAAAAATGAAATACTTGATTCCGTATGATGTGGGATAGTCCCTAGTAGGACTGAACTAAGCATTTTTAGGAATTCTGATTACTTGCTCAGTGACTCTAATCAGGAGGGCAGGGACCATGCCTGTTTCTTTCTCTTCTCTGTCCCTTGCACCTAATTCAGTGTGTGGCACATCAGGAACGTTCAGTACATGGTGAGTGCATGAATGAGATAACATCCCTATGTTACACCTTGGTCTTCGTAGTAGATATCTATGGCTTTTTGCCACCCAGCGAGGTATTAATCATGTTTTAATTTTCTATATTTTATGATGCTTTGCCATCTTGGGGCCTCACAGACCCAGCAAGAGACTGCCCCTCCCAGGGGTACCTAATTCCTAGAATTAACAAACAACTTGCCTGTGAGCACCCTTTTAATATGCAAACCAATCCACACCTCCCCTCCCCCCCCCATCCACCTCCTTTTTATCAGGCTCCTGCAGTGGACACTATCCCCGTGCCCTACATCACCCTAAGGCCAGGTATGAGATAGCTAGGGACCCCCCTGTAGCCCAGAGCCCACTAAAATAATTCCATTATTTGAACTATCCAGTCCTAAACCTGGCCAGCTGTTGACCCTTTCTTGCCCATTCCTTCCCATGAAAACCACAACAAAGGCTTTGGCCCTGCTTTCTTTTCTTTACTATTGCCCCTGCCCCTGGTGCTTCCTCCATGTGGCCCTGCTTGGTGTGGCTGGCCCCCTCCTCTTGGGAACTGTGGGTAACAAACTATCATTGCGGTGCCAATCCTCCCTCCCTGTGTTGGCCTGGCCTTATCGGAATAACCAACTCCAAGTAGACTTTAAAACAAGGATCAACCTTGAGAACACCCCGAGTGTTCTCAATTCATGGTTAAAGGGGAGTTAGTCTCCCCTCCCACTCGGCAGGGGGAGTATAAGGCTCAGGTCTGAGCCAACTGACTCATGGCATCAGGATAGTCTCAGAGATGAACACATGAGCACATTAAAGTTGCAACGAGTGTTTTGCTGGGACAAAAACTCCTGATTTTTTTTTTTTCCTGCTGGATTAGAAACTGGGAAAGCTTTAGGTCTGGAGCTATGCAGCCATTTTGCTAGCTGGAGGCAAAGAGCCTGTTTGAAATGGAGCCAATCTGGGAAAGCAGTGCCAAGAGAGGAAGAGAAATCAGTTCTTCACAGCATCATTTGAACCAATCCCACTCCTGCACTTTCCAGTTCTCTATTTTTAAGCCAATTTAGTCTGGGTTTTCTGTACTTACAAATAAAAGCATCCTAACTTGCAGGGCTTTCTTTCCCCTCTTCTTGATACCCAAAGCTACATTTGGGGATATTTATAATTGCAGTTTTAATTAATTCAGTTCCATAGTCAGTGCGTGCCAGGCGCTGGGCTGGGCCATGGTGACACATCTACTAAAACACTTGAAAGAGCTTCAGTGTAGAGAGGTGGAAAGACATGCAAACAACCAGCGGAGAGTAGGATAAGGGCTTTCACGGGGGCTCATGCAAAGACTGCGGAGCAGGCAAGGAACAATGAAATCCGCCCGGACGTTCTCCCTCTTCTGTCCTGTATTAGTCACAGCCTTGACTCAGCCGTCTTGCGGGGTATCTCTCCCACTCAAGGAGCATCAGCTCTATGGAGTGCTAACACTGAGCGAGGGCTTCCTGCGCCACTGTGCTGGTGCCCATGTCATTCTCTCAGTTCCTTTCTAGGGCAGACAGATCTCCATTTTAGAGACGAGGATTCCTCTCTTAAGGGGCTTAGCTAGGGTGAACAACCCTCGTCAACTCCATGGTAGAATCCGAACTCACATGTGGACTATCTGCCCCCTGAAGGCCATGCACTTCATTATCAAGCTGCTCAGCATGTGCCCATCAGGCTCCACCCCGTAATTATAGAAGAGCCCTCCAAAAATGTTCCCTATTTTACAGCAGAATTTGCTATAAGATTATTTTATATTATAGTACAGGGCAAAAGGTAGTCAATGTAGACAACTCTTTTTTTCCCCACACAAGTTATTTTGAGAACCCCAGCGAGTTGAGTAAAACGAGGTGCACCTGTGTATGGGCATATCCTTGCTCAAGACCCCAAACTCTCATTTGAGATGTCTCTCTGCCTGGTGGTCCTCTGAGAGGCGGAGCAGCCAGATGCACTATTAAGTGGAGAAGAAGCCCCTGGGCCCCAAGATCAGGACTGCCTGCGGTTGGAAGGGCGAAGCAAGATTTCCGACTGACACGGTTCAGCCAATGGTGTCTTTGCTTCCAGCAGAGCATGTGGGGCTTTGGAGAGTTTCACTGCGCCTGATGGAGGCACCGGAGGCAGCCGGAGCCCCAGGCATACCGGCCACCTTGGCAGATTTCCTTTTTAAGCTTCATGTTGGCTTGTCAGCCTCATCAACCCAAACCAGTTAAACAAACAATTTATTAGACTGGCAGCCTCTCTGGATGCTGCAACTTTTATTTAAGGGACTGTTGGCTTTTCCACTTTCAACTACACCGTAACAATTTTCTTTCCAGAGGAAACAGGGTGGATCCTTCAGCCCGGGTAAGAAGTGTCTATTATATGGATGTGGACATGGAATTCATATGCAGGCTATGAATATTCATAGGCTTTCCTAGACATATCACATCAAATCTGTGTAAGGGAAAAAGTATTTCACTTTAAAATCAAAGCTGAGTAGGATGTTTTTAAATCATCATTAGGTTCTTATTATAAATGAATGCATTTATATTAAATCTGGATTCAAATTAGGAATAATTCACACAATGCATAATTAGATAACTTGCTTTCTCCCCTTCGTGGTATATTCTCAAAGATCTTTTTATGATCATTTAATTTTGAGCCTTTTGAAATAGATGTGAATAGACACACTGGATTTTGTAACACATTACTGCCTCCTTGATTTCAAAATTGCTATTTTAGGTTTCTTGACAACTAAGAATGGCCTTATTTCTTTCTGACAGTTTTTCCAGTGATTGGTCAGGATGACTGGGATTTCACTGCCCTGTTTCGTTTTACTTTATGTATTCACAGATGTCCTTGCAATTCAGTTTTTACTCCTATGAAGTCCTGATTTTATTGTTCATTTTATTATTCATAAGAAATATACAAGTCTCCACAACGGCAGTAACTGCCATCTGCTCAAGCTTCCTCCGGGCCATTCACTGTGCATGTACGTCGCAGCTTGTCCACCCCTCGGAATGACCCGGGGAGCAGGATTCCATCTTTTTCTCACGTTAGAGTTGAACAAACTGCAGCTCCAAAAGTTCAAGATATCTTGCCTAAGAAACCCTGCTCATGAGAAAAGGAACTGAATTATCAGCGCATCCCAAGTCGGCACACTTATCCTGCCCACTGGTTCTTTCTCTCCACACCATCCGGAGCCCCTTCCAGCTCCAGCCACCATTCTCAGCAGTGGGGAGGAGGGCAGACAGAGCTCCCTGACACCGGCTGGCAGGCTCCCCAGCATCCCGATTGAGGCCGAATCATAAATGTGGACTTCGGTCCCCACAGGTGGTACAAGGGCCGGGTCCTCAGCATGCCTGCATTCCCTGGCCGGTCTCAACCCACCGCAGAGCCTTTCTCCATTTGGGGCTTGGATTTATGTCGATGCGGACATTCCGAGTTCTTCATAAATATTTGTAGTTGCTGCTGGACATTTGGGGGCTCCAAAAGAGGGAGAGGGAGAGTTGCTTCAGAGGAAAACAATTCATTTAAATATACCTTTAAAAGAGTTCCCGCTTTGATTTTCATGATGACCTGAATTTGCTCTCCTTCTGCAAGTGCCTGACATGACTCTGAGGGTGACTGAGAAGGCACTGACATCTCACCCCGCACACTGGCCTTTCCATCTTTCTGAGGCCCAGGGCTACCCTCCTTCTGGCCTGAGCCCTCCCTTTCACCGCTGCCACCTTCCAGGGGCCTGGTTGGCTTCCCAGCCCTTCAGGTCTCCAAGAAACAAGAGGGGAGAGAAAGAGGGGGGCTGCTACCATCTCAGGCCTTGCCATCAGATGCATACCCTGCCTCTTGATCAGCAAAGAGGGGCAGATGAAAAGACCCGTCAGCCCCGCCCGCCCGCTCCTGTCTCTGTCACAACTGCTTCTTTAGCCTCCAAAGCATTCGGAGCTTTCCCACGGCAGGAAACGAAAATGCTCTTTTCCCAGACATGAGAGCCGAAGTTCTTCCCAAGCCATGGGACCTGTCTGTCTTCCGTTGGAATCTTTCATCTTCGCTTCCATTCCCTCCTTTCAGAGCTTCTTCAATAATTGATGGCGTTCTGAGTGGTACAGCCGTGGCATCTGAGTGGCTGAGTCAGGCTGGGCAGGATGGGGAAGAGGAAGGTGGCGCTGCTGTGGGCTCCTGCTCAGTGGCAGCCCGTGCCCCCTTCTCTGCACCCCTCCTCCTCCAGCTCCCAGGCCCAGCCCAGTGGCGGACCCCAAAGAGAGTCCACTCGGGTCAGGTGGTCTAGACGCAGTGGCCGAGATGGGGATTCTTGTGCAAGTGCCTTATTGAGGGACCGCCTTCAGGAGAAACCTGTCATGGGAAGAAGGGGAGAAACAGGGCAGGGCGGCGGGGGGTGGGAAGTGTTGGACAAAGATGGGACTTAGGAAAATCTAGCCTAGACCTGATCCCCTTGCCCCACCCGCACCCCCCCTCCCCCAGAGCACTGCAGGATAAACTGCACCTCAGAGGTGGTCCTGCCCAGGGAAAAGGGCTGGGCTGTGACATTCCCCCCATCAGTCAGCCAAATGCCACACCTGCCCTTGGGATGCGTGTGAACTCCCAGGCATGTCCCACCAAGAGGCTCTGCAACCAGAAACAGCCCTTTGGTGACAAGTCCAACAGGTGCAGCAGCAGGGGGTGGTGCGTGCGGACCTGGTCAAGGGACCCAGGCTGGGTACCACCAGCAGCTGCTCCAGGGCTCAAGAACTAGTTGTGAGGATGACTGAGCAGTTCTATTCATGCTGGACATACCTGGGCTCCCTCTCCCCTCCCTCCTTCCTCCCTTCCCTCCTCCCTTTCTAATTTCCCTTCTTCCTCCCCTCCTTCCTCCCCCACTACTCCCCTTCCTCTTCCACCCTCCCTCTTTCCTCTCCTCACTCCGTCCAACAGATATTTATCAGTAAACCAGTCCTGGGGCACCTGGGTGGCTCAGTCGTTAAGCGTCTGCCTTTGGCTCAGGTCATGATCCCAGGGTCCTGGGATCGAGCCCCGCATCGGGCTCCCTGCTCTGCTGGAAGCCTGCTTCTCCCTCTCCCACTCCCTCTGCTTGTGTTCCCTCTCTCGCTGTGTCTCTCTCTCTCTGTCAAATAAATAAATGAAATCTTAAAAAAAAAAAAAAAAAGCAAACCAGGCCTCAGGGAGCTTATAGTCTCTGTAAGGAGACAGGCAGTGGACAAGCAAATGAAGAAACACACAAAATAATTCCAAACTGAGATCACTGCTCTGAAGGAAATAGAGTAGCAGGAGAGAGGTTAACAGACAAGGCAGTGAGGGACCCATTTTTGGTTAGGTAGTCAAGAAGGCTTCTCTGAGTAAACAAGCACACATGTTTCACTTGTAAGCTGAGTCCTGAAGTTAGGGGAGGCCCCAGTAGTGAGAACACAGGGCCAAGGGGGCTCCAGGGAGGGCAGGCAGTGATGCAAGTCCACAGGAAGGAGGTTTGCGTGCTCTAAGAGCTGACGCAAGTCCGGAGAGGAGCTGGGGAAGTGTGACTTGGTCCAGACAATGCCAAGCCTTGTAGGCCATGGGAAGGGGACTAGAAGTGACCTACTTGCAGCTGAAAACCCGACTCAGGGCATTCAGATGTGCGAGGAGAATGTAGTCTCTTTACTTCCTCTCATGGATCCAAACCTTAAGCTTCTCCTAACTCCAGGAGAAAGCTGACTTTTCAATATTTGTATCTCACTCTCAGAAAATGCCAGAACACATTTGTCCTTTTCTTCCCCAAGATGGCCTCTAGGGTATGGGGAGCTTACACATGATCCTCGTGATGGCAGGGGAGAGCCTTGGACCTAATGTGGGTCCTTCTGTGGCTCTCAGAGTCTTTTCAGCCCCTGCGGCACAGTGCTTGCTCTCCTCATCTGACCACCCTGCTGCAGAAGGCCGTAACTGCTGAGCATGCCTGTTTTATCCCTAGTTGTGTTCTCCATCCTCCAACACTCCAGCCTTGATCTTGCTGGTGCTGCAGACCAGCAGCCTACCCTTGATTCCCATTCATCCCCGGACGCAGGGGTCAGCCTTGCATCCTCAGCTTTTCCAAGGTCAGTCACCTTTTCAAACATCTCTACCACATCCTTCCATGGCATCCATGGAAGCTTCTGGACACCTTCCATGCTGTAAGGAGCCAATGCTAGATTTTTTATGATTCAGCTCTATGCATGCCATGACATCAGTTTTACCCTGATGTGACAGTTTCATATTTGCCTGGATGGTACCCTGCAAAGTAGGGGCCCTCCTAGGGTCCAAATCAGAATCAGGAAGCCAGGTGAAAATGTCCCATCAAGCTACTAACAGGGGATATCAAGCACACATGTTTCACCATCTCTGCCCCCTAATTCCTCCAGTGTGGATTTCCCACCTCACTTTTTCTTTCCTCCAGAATTGACATCACCATTCACTCTTACCAGACGCTGCAGTAACAGATTAGTTGTTGGAGACTGCTCTTGACGGGGAAAAGAATGATACCTTGGTTTAATATCTTCACATTATTATTCCTGTTATAAATGGTATAAAAAGAACCCAACACTTGCAGTACAGAAATTGAAGGGGCCAAGGATAGAGACAGAGACTGTCGGAAGCCAGAAGCTGGTATGTAGTTCTCCAGGGCAGATGTTAGCAGCTTGAACTGGAGTTGTAGGCAGAGGAGGGAAGGGAACAGAAGTGATACATAGTTTGGGTGTAGACCTGGTGGACAGACTATGTAACAAGCATTTATTGAGCACATGCTCGAGGAAGGCCCTGGAAAGACACAAAGATGAGGAGGACACAGTCCCTGCACTCAAAATTCTTGCAAAATAATAGATAATAAGAAAACACATGGAAGCAATGAATGTCACACTAGGTTAGCACTGGAACTGTGGATAGGGGAGATGAGAAATAGGAATCCGTGAACGTAAACTTCGTAGGTCCAGTACTGGTTAATGCACTTCAATACCATCATTCCCATAATAGTCGTGTGACCTCGAGTAAGTCACTTAACCTCTCCAAGCCTCAATTTCCTCAAGCCACAAAAAGACAAAATCAAACAAAGCAAAAAAAAAGGATGCAACAATTAAGTCTACTCCATAGGGGTGTGTGAGGACTCAATGAGATTGTATGTAAGGCACTTAGGATATCGAATGGCTCATAACATATATTTTTTATCATCCAGCAACTTAATCGAGTACCTGTATTACTTCACTTCCCTGAAATGCACTTCCCTGACTGTATGCCTCTCTACATCCATGGGAGGGCTTCCCGATGGGGCAATCTTCCATGGCAAAGACAATGTTAATCAGCCACTAGTGTCCCCCCCCCCGACACTGTCTGCCTAACACTTGTATAGAAGATGAGAGCGGCCCCACACCATTGGAGTCTCTGGTCTGATAGGAAAGATGAGGCGTAAGTGTGTGAATAAGGCATAATACAAGACAGCATTTGAGTTAGTGATTCATACAACATATCACTTTTAAAGGTACATAGAGTGATAAGAGACTTACTCAATCCCCCCAGATGCCCTCCCAGGGAGGCATTATCAATCTATTTCACAGATGAAGAAACCAAGGCTCAGGGAGATCACACCTAAGATTAGTTGGTAATTCACCTAAGATCACACAGCTAGTAAATGGCAGATGTATGACTCCATAGACCACACCTGTATGTAAGCAGCATCAGCCAGTCAGTAGCTACCCCTTGAATGCCAGCAACCGAGACATTGTGCTGAGCTCACCGTACTCAATTTGGGCCGGCTGCAGACTGCGATATAGACTTGCAGAAAACAGAAAGGTTAAATGCACGCCTCCGTGGCTAGGAGGAGCACTGGGCATTGAAGAGGCACCAAAGAACCTCCTCACTGTATGAAACTTCAGGCAGGTCTCATGACTTCTGTTTACTCTTCAGTAGCTTCGGTCACTTTAATTTATAAAACGGTGCCCCAATTTGGTAATTAAAATGGCCAGCCCCCATGTTTTAATAAATATGTCTACTATGACTTAAAGTTAAATGTTGTTAAAGGTCTCCCTTTGTCCTGGAGCTGGGGAATGGGATGTGATAGGCTTCTGTAAGTACCTCTCATTCTCCACCCCCCACCCCAGCTCCTGCAGGGCCAGGCGGGCTGAGGAAGAAGAGGTAACAGAAGTAACGTTCTCACTCTACAATGCTAATGTTAGACTTGGCAGAAGCGTAAGGCTGACTCTCTTGAGGGGCTTTCATGTGTTCTTTGGAGACTCCATCAATGTAGATTGCTCCTTCAGTTTCCTTGACGTGAATGAATGTATTCCTATTCTGTTTGATTGCTTACAGCTCCATCCATAGCCCTGGGTATCTTGGATTCCACTTCCTGTACCAAGCTCCCATTGCCTCTTTTGCTGGTCCTCTTGGCCAAAATCTAAGATGGTCCCACACTGATGCTCTCTTAAACATGGTCCATATCTGATCACGGAAAACACTCACGAGCTCCACTGCCCTCTAGGAGAGCAATGACTTCCCACATTTCAGCCCTCCATTCAGCACCAGAGGCCACTTCGACCAAGCTCAGGCTCTTAGATTTCTTGGGCACAGCTCATACACATCCACTGTACATCAGAAGCAGCAAAGGACTCATTTTAAGCTCTTTGAGTGGTCTCCTTTAAGTCTTTTTCCTCGTGCTCAGATGAAGTGTAGCCCGCCCTCCCCTTGGGGTGAAGAAATCCTCTTCAAAAATCCTCTAATCCCCAACTAATGGTGCTCATACACCCCTGAGATGAGCGAGGGGTTTCTCAGACACCTACTTTGAAAATGTTTGTATCTGGTTCCAGCACCTTACTTTAGAATGTACCTCAGCCAAAAATTTCCTTTTAATGTCTTGTTACACTTACAACTCGGTGAATGAGCTAATGACTCATTCTCCCTTGGGGTGGGTGGGAAGGCGCCCTTAAACAGCCATTACAAGCCCTTGGTTCTTCTCCTGACCTTAGCCTGGTTCCTCCAGGTGACCTTGGAGCAGCCCTTTCGTTGCTCTGGGTCTCAGCTTCTCCTCTCAGTGAAATGGAAATCAAATCTCTGTTCTCGCCCTCTCTCCAGGGAGGTATTGTGAGGAATAATAAGGCAATGCCTATAAAGTGCTTTAAGTACTTCGGGGAAAGACGTTGGCTAAATACCAAATGATAATAATAACACCGGCATCATCCTCCACATTATCATTCATGGGTCGAGAGGAGAAAGCGGTTGCTGATGGTGTCTTTGCTCTGTGGGAAGGAGGACTTGAGGCCCCAGGATGCGCTATCAATAAGTCAAAGCCAATAAACCCAGAGCACGGGAGGTGGGAGTTATCATAAAGGCTGAATGTACACACCCATTTATATTTGAAATGATAACCGGCTCCATTTCTAATTTTTTTATTTTTATAGTTAGAGCTCAGAGCAGCTAGAATTGAGAGGAAATTGCGCTCCTTTTCTGGGAGATGGGGGAGCAAAGAGACATTTTTTTTACAGCTTCAATTTTGCCACTCATCCCTCTTCTTAACATAGCGCACACACACACACATTTCCCTCAGCTCTACTCTCCATCCCACTCATTTCTGCGTCGAAGTTTGAACCAGCAGGCAGGATGTCAGTCTGGTGGGAGATGAGGAGCAGAGAGGGAGAGAGGACCAGAGGTGAGCCTTGCGGACAACCAGACTCAGCATGGGCAAAAGGAAGAAGGTTGTTCCCTAAAGTTCCCCTAGAGCTGATCAGAGTTCATTCATTCTTTTATTCCTCAAAAAAAGAGTGTCACAGTGTATCAGGCATGTACTCCGTGCCACAGCCAAACCCAGAACAAGGGACAGCCAGTCCCTGCCAAAAGTTCATTCCCTTAAAATCCTGCAAAGTCTTCATGGAGGTCTGGTAGGACAGCACAGTTCGGAGAACATCAGCTCTTTACCCAGCAATGCATCTAACAGGGGTTGATAATGCATGACCTTCAGAATCCTTTGCCCCAAATGATTCCTGAGTTTACACTTCTGGTCCTAAAGGAAAGTTTTTTTTTTCCCCCCCCCCCCCCAATTTGAGCAGGGTATGGTCAGGTTTTCACAAGATTGTTCCCAAATGCACACGTATCTTCAAGTATGCGGCGCTAAGTGTGGTGGACTTCAAGTCTGAAGACAAGCTTTCAGTCCAAGGCTACCGCCTACCTCCTAAATGTCTCTGAGCCTCAGTTTCTTTACATGCAAATCGAGGGGAAAAAACGTGGCTGCTCTGTATACCTCGCAGAGTTGCTATGAGAGAACATGGAAGGACGAGATTGCTGGTGAACAGTGCAGCTCTATTCAGAGGGAAGCTCTGGTTACTGAGCTCTCGCTCACAATGTGCCCAGCACACTGCCAAGGGAGCTGGTCCCTGAGTCCTAGATAGTCGGAAATTTGAGCAATCAGCCCAGCTGCCTAGGCATTTGAGGACTTATTACTTTCAATTCTAGGAGTCTGTGGGCACTGAGAGCACAGGAACCCATCTTTGTTACCTTTTTTTTTAAAGATTTTATTTATTTATTTGACAGAGAGAGGGACAGCGAGAGAGGGAACACAAGCAGGGGGAGTGGGAGAGGGAGAAGCAGGCTTCCTGCCGATCAGGGAGCCTGACGCAGGACTCGATCCCAGGTCCTTGGGATCATGACCTGAGCCGAAGGCAGACGCTTAAGCAACTGAGCCACCCAGGAGCCCCGCTTTGTTACCTTTTTAATTTTTGAATTTTACTCAAATAACATTTTTGTGTTTATGAAAGTAATATGTAGGGTCTTTGCAAAAAAAAAAATCAGACAACAGAGAAAGACACAAAGGAAAACTTTAAAATATGATACAATCTTACAACTATGAATTTTAGGGGTATAAACTTCCAAACTTTTTGCTGTGCATTCACACACATAGTGTTTTTCCAAAGATGGCACCTTTTACATACATAGTTTCACTGAGCTTTGCCCTGAACAGAACTGGACAGCTGTCCACCTGCCTTTGTTTAGAAGGCTCTCTGACCAGATCTGGAGGTCTCTTCTTGAGACATAACATCCCCTTTGAGCTCTTTCAGCATCCCTGAGGGCCCCTTTCATGGGTGGAATCACTTTCAGTGGCCACAAAAAATGAGAAAGTGAAAAAACTTCTCCCCTGCTCAAAGCAATCCAGATTGGGTACATTTACAAGCCCTACTTGCTAGGTTCCGAGGCATTGACATCTTGTCATTTTCCCCTCTTTTTCAAATTTCAAGTTGAAGTTTGATGTTGAATTAAAAATGTTGCCAGGGGCTGCCTGCAGGGCCCTCAGGCTAAAACAGTGGCAGCATCTGCCAAGGGAGACCCACAGGTCCTTCTTCGGACCATGGCAACCTGCAGTTGTCATCTGAGCCCAGCAGAGGAGGGGAGAAGCGTGCATATGAAGGGAAATTCAAGGATCACTACTTTTTTTAAAAGCCAACCTTGGCACATGCTTCTCCACTTTATTTGGTTTTTAGGACTAAATACCTGTGAGACATTTCCTGATTTTTCCAAGAAGGTGGAGAAGGAGTAGTGACTCGTGGGACAAATGCCAGACCTTGTTAACTGTCTCAGGGCCCCAGAGGAATGCTGTGAAGGGGACACGCATGGGGCTGATCAATAGATTTCTTTCATACAATTGGGCTGTTTGCTGAGAGATCAGAAGAGAAGGGCAGGGCGCTATGCTCTGGAAACAGGAAAATCCTCTATGGATGGAGCCTTAAATCTACCTCTATGCCAGTTTAAGCTGAGAACTGAATGCAAGGACTCAGAGAACTCAAGACCAGAGTTGCCTCTAGAAAGAGGAACAGGAGACTAGAGAGGGATGGAAACTTACTTTTCACTCTACATCTGCACCCCCCTCCCCTTTTAAATTTTGTACCATGTGCCTGATTTGCCTTTCACCATCATAAACAAACAGACTCAAAGGAATCTTGGCTCCTGTGACCCATCCATGAACAAAAAATACTCGTTGGTAAGGGCAGCCTTTCCTTCTCTCTCAAATTATGCTAAAGTCCACCGAGTCTTTTTTTTTTTTTAAAGATTTTATTTATTTATTTGAGAGAGAGAATGAGAGACAGAGAGCATGAGAGGGAGGAGGGTCAGAGGGAGAAGCAGACTCCCTGCCGAGCAGGGAGCCCGATGCGGGACTCGATCCTGGGACTCCAGGATCACGATCTGAGCCGAAGGCAGTCGCTTAACCAACTGAGCCACCCAGGCGCCCCTAAAGTCCACCAAGTCTTTTCACTAAACAGAACTGATGGCCTCATTCCTTCCTACAGAGTAGTCTTCCTTTGAAAATAAGAAAAGAACACTCAAATCAAAGAACCAGCAAAAAGTTTGTAATTATTATTGTCCTTAAGATTTGGTGTGCTCTATATTTTCTGATTGTGGAAAAAAAAAAAAGAAGTATAATGGCCTCAGATGGCATTGATAGCTCTCAACTAATGAGACTGACTTTTGCATGGGTCTGTGATTGTACTATCTTACTATCCCTATTATTTATAAGTAATGTTATGTGTAATATACTTCTAATATACTTAAATTAATATACTTACTATATTGTTTCAGCTCATTCTCAATCCCAGCTGTGCTGCATTGGACAAATTACTTAACCTCTCTGAGCCTCAGTTTCTTCATACAGAAAATGGGGGCTAACAATAGGACCTGCCTCCCAAGGTTGTCATGAATTAAATGACAGCACATTAGGCCTGGCACGTAAGTGCTCAGCAGACATTATTCTTATTATTAATATCTCCTTTATTACTAGTCTTTTAGAGAGAACCAGATGTTGAAACTGATTCCTAGGTACACTGAGAAACAAAGATGGCTGTAAAAAGGAAATGGAAGCAGTATGGGAAAGTGCTAAGTGTCCCAAGATCTAGAAATCCCATTGAGTGAATCCACACGACTTTCATAGGCACCATGCCTCTCAGTGTGTCTTTCTTCTGATGCATAATTTTATTTTACTACCCTTAACTTTACACCTTTCTCCCCCACACGCCATCTTGCACAAAAACAATAATGGAGCCAGCCATTGAGTCTTTTGAGTACCTAAGATTTAGCTTTCCCTGCTCTAGGGTGAAAGCTGGTCCTGGTGATGACCATGGTGAACTATAAATGCTGGGAGAATCCTGGAGAAATGGATGGACCTAAAATTCCTCATCTTTTTTTTTTCCTTTCAACAAATAATCATTAAGAGTGGCAGGCGCTCTTCTAGAACTGTTGTTCTCAGCTAGGGACTATTTTGTCCCCCAGGGCATATTTGGCAATGGCTGGGGACATTTTTGGTTGTCACAGCTAGGTGCTATACTACTGACAACTAATGGGTAGAGGCCATGGAGTCTGCTAAGCACCCTACCGTGCACAGAACAGACCCCATGGCGAAGCCCTACAGCTCAGAGGTCCTAGTGCTGAGGATGAGAAACCCTGCTCCAGAGGTCTGGGAAAGTTACAGCCCCAAAACAGACAATGATCCTTGCCCTTTAGAATGTAAATTCTACAAGGAGTCAGAAAATAGACCATAAAAGTAATAAATACATTGGAAAATTATTGATACTATACAGAAAGGACAAAGTTGAGCAAGGTAAGGAGAATGAGGAACACTGGGCGTGGGAGTATTGTATAGGGTGGTCAGAAGGTGAGTGGATGGAATTTGAGTAAATTTCAGGGAGGAGAGGAAGATAGGCAAACAAATAATCATGGAAAAAGCATTCCAAGCAGAGGGAATAGTTATGCAAAGACCCTAATTCAGACAGGCCTGGTGTTTTTGCCTTACTGTGGAACAGTGAGCGAGGTAGGATAGTAGTAGAGGATGAGGTCAGAGAGGCAGCAGGAATCTAGATCATGCAGGGCCCTGTGGGCCACTATGAAGACTGATATTTACCCCAAGGGAACAGTTTTAAGCACAAACGTGACGTAAGCTGACTTATATTAGCAGTTTTGTTGATAATGGATGACTGAGGGGCAAGGGTGGAAGCAGGAGGACCCCATTTGTCAGGAGGCTGTTGTAAGATGTAATGACAGCCTGGATTAAGGTGGTAGCTGTGGAGGCAGATAGACTTTGAAGGAAGAGCTAACTGGATTTGCTGATGAATTAAACTAAAGAATGACTCTGAGGTTTTTGGCCTGAGCAACTGGAAGGATGTAATTACAATATACTGGGATGGGGAAAGCTGGGCTAGAGAAGATTTAGTGAGGAAGATCAGGAATTCAGGCTTGCACAGATAGTTTCAGGTGTCTATCTGACATCTGAGGGGAGATGTCAACCAGCAGTTGGACATAGAAGTCTTGTAGAAGCTCAGGAGAGAGATGAAGGCTGGAAATGTACATGTGTGCATCACAGAACTGAGATGGGATTCAATGAGATGATCAGCAGAGTGCATGTCAATGGAGAAAAGGTCCAAGGCACTGCAGTGAAGAGTTTGGAGAGAAAAGGAGAAACCTGCAAAGGGCACTGTGAAGGATTAGCCAATGGTATAGGAGAAAAACAAGAGGATGTGTCATCCTGAAAGCAAAGTGAAAAAGTCTATCAAAGAGAAGGGAGCAATCAACTGGTCAAATACTGCCGATATTAAGACTTAAGATGCTGAGGACTGCTTAGTAACCACTGGATTTAGCCAAGTAGAGGTCACTGATAAACCTGATAGAGCAATTAGAGTGGAGCTTGACTGAACTGGGTTCCAGAGAACTTGAGAGAAGAGGAATTGAACACAGGAAGCATAGACAACTCTTGAGAAGTTTTTATGAAAAGGGGAGCAAAGAAAGGGGGCCTTAGTAGCTGGCGAGGGGAATGGGGTCAGGACATTTTTATAAGACAGGAACAATCTGTTATAGAGAGCAAAAACTGATTGTGTAAGGAGACAGGACAAATTAGCTGGAGTTATGTCTTGAAGTAAGTGAGAGAAGAAAGGATTTAGTCCCAAAGCAAAGGTGTTGGCTTTAAGAGCATAGAAAGTTCATCTATGGTAATAAGAAGGAAGGCACATGAGGTGGGTGAAAGTGTTAGGAGGTTTAGGTTTGGTTACAGATGACTTCAGTTTTCTTACTGACTTACCAGTTGAAAATGGGGATTGTAGAGGGGGTAGGAGAGACTTTGAGAGGACATGTGTGAACAAATTGTCTAGGTTACAAGAGGATGAATGACCAAAGACAAGTACCGTGGCTGCCTGAGGGCCACTTGAGTTTCAAAGTCACTCTTTTAAAGCGAGACTTTAAAGTGTGGTTATGGGATTTTCTCCAGCACATTCAGCTACGTGGATATGGGCTCAGAGTAGGTTGGTGTTAGAAGGAACCAAAATTATGGTTTTCACTGGGTATGATGAAGCGAAAGAAGAGCAAAGGAGTTGAGGATATATGAAAAGGAATAATTATAATAATTCCTCTAAGAATTTAAGCTACTCACCTTCTAATAATACATGTTTTTATAATGTAGGTGTAATTTTGTAACACTTTGTTGAGCTAGCCAGATCCCAAATTTGGCAAGTTTTTTAATGAATTTGAAGGTCTAAAGACATCATCAAGTCCCTTCTTCTGCCTGCTTTTCTTAGCAGGTGAGAGACTTTTCTATTTTGTGTCTCCCAAGGAGATGCCACCATTACCACAGAGGAAGCAAAACTAATGTTTACTAACCCAAGCTTACAGAAATATTTCCCAAATAGCTTAATCAAACTCCCCTTGCTCCCATTTTCTCTTCTTGTGTTCTTGGTAGTAACAATGATTTGCCCACTTTTCTTTTTTTTTTTTTTAAGATTTTATTTATTTATTTGAGAGAGAGAGAATGAGAGAGAGCATGAGAGGGAGGAGGGTCAGAGGGAGAAGCAGACTCCCTGCTGAGCAGGGAGCCCGATGCGGGACTCGATCCCGGGACTCCAGGATCATGACCTGAGCCGAAGGCAGTCGCTTAACCAACTGAGCCACCCAGGTGCCCCTTGCCCACTTTTCTTATTCTCTTTTATGTTATTACTTCATTCATTCATTCATTCATTCATTCATTCATTCAAGAAATGTCTAATGAGTACTAACTATGAAGTAGGTGCTGGTTGTAGAATTGTGGGAAACCATGGTCTTTTATCTCCCAACTATACAGTCATGGGCTAAAAACAGGTGATTTCAATACACTGTAATAAGAGATATGATTGAAGAGAAACAGAGCCTTATATGAACACAGAGCACTGAATTAGAGGCACTAACCCAGTCATTGGGAAGGAGGAGAGAGGAAGCTCATGGAAGTTCTTCTTCCAAGAAGAGATGTGGAAGTTGAGTGGGAGTTAAGTGAAAGTAGGAGAGACAAAAAGCATTCTAGGCAGTGTGAACATGTGTGAAAGGCTGATAGAGAGAAAGAACAGGATGCGGGAAGTTCACTGTGCCCGGAGCATAGGGAGGCAGGAAGAAACAAATAAGGCTGGAGAGACTGGCAAGAGACTCAAAGGAAGGGCTCGCCATTTATATCAAGAATTGGGGCTTTATCCTAAGGGAACTGGAAGCATTGATAGGTCTTAAACAGAGAGAGAGATCATCAATTTGTACTTTGGAAGGTTTTCTCTGGCTGCCTAGCATGGGTAAAGAGCTTCAGGATAGCATAACTATCTAGAAGCTATCGTAGTCAATGAGTAAGAGATGATGGTGGACTAGACTAGGGACATGGCAGTGCAGCGGGAGAGAAAT
>NC_058409.1:35891015-36031701 GCF_002201575.2 Neomonachus schauinslandi | reverse complement strand
TGAGGGTGATGGTGGTGGGGATGATGGTTGATGGTGGTGATGGTAGTGGTGGTGATGGTCAATAAAGTAAAAGATAACAATCACCTAATTTTCTTAATGTCACCTCCTCTATCTCACTGTTCCTCCCGCCTCAAGGGTATTAATGAGAACCTAAGACTTTTACAAAAACTCATGTCTCTAGTGGGAAAAGCCCTGGACTAGAAGTTAAAAGATCTGACCCTCTGTCACAGAGGTCACAGTAAAAGTTAGTTGTTGGAGTCATAATTTGCTGTGACCTTGATAAATCACTTAAATTCTCCCGTGTCTCAGTTTTGCCTCTTCTATATCATGAACACTTGTATAAGCACTTTACACATCTTCTCTGGTTTCATCTTCACATCAATCCTATGAGGCTGTTACTATTCTTACTGCTATTTTACAGATTAGGCAAAAAGAGTCTCGGAAACGTGATGTGTTTTGGCCAAGTCACCAGATAGAAGCAGCTGATCTGGAATTCAAATCAAGATGTGTCTGATGCCAAAGCCATGTTTTTTCCAACTCACCTGTGGGGCTCGAAAGAACTATGTATGAAATATTCAGGAAGCATAAAGGGGATCTAGTAGGACATCCGCAGAGGGTGTGAGTGGTCTGAGGGAGTTTGTGTGTGGGGGGGGAGCACTGTGTGTGAGGATTGTTTTGAGGCTGCGATTTTGATTCTTTGTCCACTAAAACAAATCTCAGGAGCTGGGACACTGTGCAAAGTTAGGGATATAAAGAGTCCGGCCCCCCTAATTAGTCACCTCACTCCTACCTTTTCGACGCCATTTCTTGAGTTTTCTGGTTTCACCAGGATCGATGGTGGGGCAGATGCAGGTGGTTTAGGTAGAGGCTCACTCTTGATGGGGATTTCCTTGCCTTCCATGATGAGGGAACTGGCTGCAGAGTGGATCCTGGTATCACTGCCCCTGCTGACGCATGTGAGGGCAGGCTCCCCAGTGGGAGTGGGCTTAGGTCCCAGTTCGGCCACCACTGTCGAGGCTGAGGAGGGGACCCCCTGCGGCTGGTAGAACTGGAACTGCTGAGGCCGTACGACCATGGTGGGACTGCGTCTGAGGGAGCCCACCATGAGGGCGGGGATCCCTGACTGGACGGGTCTCTGCAGGGATCCATCTGAGGAATTATATGACACTGATATCAGCATTGGGGGCTGCTGACAACAGGTTGGGCTGGGGTTGTGTAAGCCGTGTGCCCTGATATCCCAGAATAGTTAAGTGCTTTCCCCGTTTGAGCGTGCTCACATTCTCTCAGGGTCTTTCAAAGGTGACCTTATTCTTTTTTTAGTGCTGTTTGCTGATGCTGGCAGGAAGTAACTGGCTAGCCAAACGTTTGGTGGGGGGGGGGGGGGGAGGTGGCGCTGTCAGAAGGTACATTACTTCCATTTGTCTCCTCTCTCCCTCACACACACACGCGCACACAAGCACCCCGGCTCTCTCACTTCAGGCCTAGCGGTTGGAAAGTGAAGAAGACAAACCTAAAGAGACAACTTCACAGTGAGAAGCCAACAGAGGCATGCAAACCAAAGAGGAAACGAAAGACAGAGACAGAAAGAAAGAGACAGAAGAAACTGAGAAACACGAGACTCAGTCAACTGGGAGGGATGTGGGGAGGGAGAGAGGGAAGCAGAGAGGGCGGGATGGGGCTCTGACCAGGTATTTGAAGAAGCTGTAGGCATGTGGCAGTGGGAGAACTTTTGTTGGGGGCCACGGGGAGGAAGCTAAGTGGAATTAAGGGAGGGTGTGTGCAGGCAAACGCTGACACCACATGGAAGCAAATCTGGAAAGGTTCGGGCTGTGTGTGGATGAGCTTTGCAAAGTCCCATGACGGAGGTTCTGGAATCAGGCTTACTCCCGGGGAGCCTGGGACAAGTCAGCCCCATCCCCTCCTGGCATCTCAGCCCCTCAGATGTAAACCGGAGGTGATAGCAATGTCTCACAGGGCCGAGAGGCTTACACTTTATGATGTGTGCAGAGTGTTAGCACAGTGCCTGGAACCTAATAAATGCCCCGTGTTTGTTAGCTCTCATTGGTTTTGGGTAAAGGATGGCAAACCCTAAAAATATAAGGTCCAGGAGTGTGATTTTATCCCTTCCTTGAGCTTTATTTTGTTTTGTTTTGTTAACTGCGATGATCCTCCCTCAGTAACAGGAAGTCATTCCTTCCCTGCAAATTCTCTGAAGACCGGAGGCCTCCATCCCTTGGGCATATTGTCCTGTATGGGACCAGGGGAACAGTCGGGACTTCGGTGCACTCTGCAGGGGGACAGGAGAAACACCCTGAGAAGCACTGCAGTCCACTTCTCCAGAAGGGTCTCCGAGCATTTAGGGAGCCATAGGGGGCATCCAGTCAGAGATGTGAGTCTTTGTGATAGCCTGTGGACACGTGTATGAATCAGAGTCATCTGTGTCCAGCACAGAGGGCCTGAGCCAAGGCCGTGTTCTGCGTTGCGACTCTTTGTCAGGCCCGATGTGAACGTGAAAAGCAGAACGCTCACTAAACACAGTCGGTGCTCCCAGCTGCGGTGAGCAAGCCTGGCGCCATTTACACAAGTCTGCCCTTTCAATGTAGACATTTATTTTTCCACTGACAGCCCTATGAGGCGCACAGTCAATTCTCCTGTCATTTCTCTTCGCTGTGGGTAGATTGATAGCTTGACCAGCCTCACCTTGGGAAAAGGGAGAGAGAAAGCCTCCGGGACCTGAGAAAGTCAAAGCAGCCCTGGGCAGACATGTCCTTAGGTTCCTGGAAATGTGTGAAAAATTGGTTTTATGCCTCATCTATTTATCTTGTTGGCTCCTAATTTCCAAGGGATTTAATGTTTTATCCCATGTGCATACAATGCAAGCAGTGAAAACTCCAAGCCAATCAAGATCTCCGCCAAGGTAGAGAAGGAGTGTGTGAAAGGAAATGTGAGCAGTTGTCAATAGGACACAATTCTCAGCACTCCTAAGTGGTCTAGACCGAGCGTGAACATGTCAACACTGAGTCGGTTCACGCACTGGATGGACCAAAGATGACTTGCATAGCTGTAGTAGCCATGATCGTACTGAGAAGATGATCATCCTATACAAACAGTTAGGATTTCTTGAGACTTACTATGTGCCAGGGACTGTGCCGTCAGTCTTACACGGATTATTTTACTAAATCTGCACAGTAACCCTGATGAGGTAGGTAAAACTTTTATTTCCACTTTATGAATGAGAAAACTGAAGACTGAAGAGGTCCAGTCCCTTGCCCACGGCTGCTGTGGTGGATCATTCAGTACAGGGTTTGTGTGGGGGAGGGGGGAGGCCGGAGCAAGGGCCAAGTGGGGAGGAAGGAGGAGGGGGGGTAGAGGCAGGACAGTGAGAGTGGAGGTCAGGCAGGTGGTCAGGTGAAAGCACCGGGAGAGGGTGGGGCGAAGACATTTGTTTTAATTTTCTTGGCACATTTTCCTGGGTGGCATACTGTCCCACATGTCACCCTCTTGCTTTGACCAGCCATACTGTACTTTCATATTTAATCGTCTTTTAAGATAGCAAAGGAGACTGCAGAGCCCAGTTTAAGTCAGAGGATGTAGAATAAATCAGATTTGCTTTGTGTGGCTCATGGTCTTCCAGAGAGGTATGCGAATTATAGAAGCTTCATGTTTTGTAGAAAAATGGGTTTCAAACACTTTGTAAAATCCCTGAAAATGATGTCTTACGTAGAAGTTCAATATGTCAGGAGACAAAAGTTTTGCCATGTGAGCAATGTGGATGTTATGCAGGTAAAAACAAAAGCAAGGTGCAGAGCAGTGCAGTAGGTATGATTATAAGCTACTATTCAGGTACATGGAAGAGCACTGGGGATAGGGGTTAAGGATATAAAGACTTATTTTTATACAATATAATTTTTTTAAACCTTGTGTATATATTAAATAACAAAGCAAGATTTAGGGGCTCTGAGAATTGACTCCTTAACCCTCTTTGCTTCTTTCCCCATCCTTCCCATGTTTCCCTTTTGGCACCCCTGAGCATAGTTTGAGAAGCATGATCCAGCAAGTACTTTGCTTGTTCTGTCTTAACTGGGGCCAGCCTCCACCTTGGCTAAGTTCTAATCATATGTTGGCACTCAGGGCTGCTATCATCCCAGCCATTCAGTATACGGGGATGGAGTGACCAAGGGCATGACCTTAAGTCGGTCTGGCTTCATCTAGTAAAACCAGTCACTATTAGGGAATTAAAAGCACCCTTTACAAAGGCTTGTTTTAAAGCCAAGATCTCATTTCTGCAAAAGGTGCTCTGTCTACCCCAGAGTCCGATCCCCTCACTTAGCTCTAGGCACGTACCTCTCTGCCACCACTTACTCTTTCTCATGCTGCTCTGCCCGGATTTCCGAAGAGAGCCCCGTCCTAAAGTCCCTGGGCTGGCCGTGCTCCTCACAGGGTCGACTATGGCGGTGGGCACAAAGACGGACTTGAAGGGCCGGTTCTGCCGGGGATCACCTTCTGAAATGCTGCCTTGGGATGACACAGAGGAGTTGGATAATGTCCATGTGGTGTAGAGACCAGGACTCCGAGAATCTGGAAAACTAGATGTCTTTCTGGTTGTTGCAAGCATTTTAAAGAGAAGAAATAAAGAAAATGCTCAGTCAAGAGTCCTATTTTAAAAACCTCTCCGCTCTCAACCATATACTAAATGTGGCCTCTCTCCATCCTCTTCCTATCCATATATACTCCCTTTATCAACCACACAGGCTTAGCTACGTAGGCTTCACCTCCTACAGCTGGGTCCCTGTGTGGGCGTGCTGAGGGCAGGGACAGGATCTCAGATTGAGGCCCTGATGGAACAGGAAGGCTTGAATTTTGTCATTCTTCACTCCAGCTCTGATCACTCTTGAGCCCATGAGCTCAGAGCACAAGATCTTGTATGTGTTCAACTTGCTTTGCAGTTCTGATTTCTTTCTTTCTTATTTATTTGTTTGAGAGTGGGGTGGGGGAGGAGCAGAGGGAGAGGGACAAGCAGACTCTGCACTGAGTGCAGAGCCCAACATGGGGCTCTATCCCACAACCTTGAGATCATGACCCGAGCCAAAATCAAGAGTCGGACACTTAACTGATTGAGCCACCCGGGTGCCCCCAAATTCTGATTTCTTATTCATTCAGTGACTTTTCCACCAGATGCTAAACTCTTTGAAGGCAGAGATTTTATATGACTTATCCTCTGTGTTCTGCATATACTGCTTATTAACAAATGTTTGTTGAATGGCTCTCGTGATGCTTTCGGCACTGATGCCAGTCATCTGGGCTAACACGTGTTGAGCACTTACTGTATGCTGGGCATTGGGCAGTGCTTTGCCCACATTAGCCTGCGGGTTCTTCACAACAGCCTTCTGAGGTAGATACTATTAGTGCTACTATTTTATAGAGGAGAAAACTGAGACTTATAGTTACTTAGCCAAGCATCTACTAGACCTGAGATTTGAACCCAAGTCCAGGCTGGCCCTCTGCTCTACCACGGAAGTGTATCGTCTTACCACTGAGCACGCCCCGTCCTGGCTGGTTAAAGCCTTCGTTATTTAGGTAGCAAGGAAAAGCCTGCATCCTGCTTGAAAGAAACAATCTAGGGCTGGGGGTAGGCCCTACACATGCCTTCTGAAGACCCTAATTCTTCAGCTTTGGGCTCTGAGTTTGAAAAACAGTATCAAAGTTTTATAGAACAGCAATCCCTTGTCAGTTGTTTCCAGCTTGCTACTCCCTGAACCCCACGGGGAATGGCTGTCATTTTACACACCCTTCTTGCCCTTTTACAAATCCTACCCCAAGATCACAGCCCCTCCCGAGCAGTCCATGGATCAGCTTGTCACTCTGTTGATGAAATAACCTCTGCTAACTCCCCGGGAAGGACCGACTTGCCCAAGGCCCTGGCTCAGAGGTGCCCTCCCTGGTGGCCTTCCCGTTAATGTCCTTGGGTTTCTCTTTGGGGAATTTTCCCTTATTTTCCTCCTCCTTTTCTCTCTGCCTTTTGCCTGAAAAAGCGGTATGGAGCTTAACAATGAGCCAGCCTGTTGCACGAAGACAGGTGAGGCATCACTTAATAGGGTCCACTCTGCCCACGAAACAGATCCAGCCAGATGCCCAGGATGATGCTTGCAGTAAGGGGCCTCCTACCCATGGATGACACCCTGCCTCATGTCCCTGGGGATGTGGTCAGTGAAGGGAATGGGCTGCCCGCCAGTAAGAGCTCCAGACTATTTTCTGGAGCCAAGGGCTGAGCAGTGGAGAGAAATCCCCAGCACTGACCTCCATGGCAAAGGGCTGCATCTGCCCGTCTTTTGAACAGAGGCCTCAAGATGTCGGATCCTGTAAAATGGGCTGGCAACAGGAAAGACATTTCCAAAACGGTTCCCAGCAGCAGCAGGTGCAGCCTTTTCCTCCCTCGGTAATTAAAAGGCTCACTTGCTGAATCTTAAATGAAAACCCTTCCAGTCTGGTCAGCTCTAGTCTCTCTATAGTTAGTCCTAAAACTCTGGCAGGTCCAGTTTATTAGGGAATAATGCTAATAAGAGCAAACGTGCAAATGCTCAGGGGGCACCTCATACTTTTGAGCCCTGGCTCTTTTTTTTTTTAAATTTTATTTATTTCTCAGAGAGAGAGAGCATAAAGCAGGGGGAGGGGCAGGCAGACGGAGAAGCAGGCTCCCCGCTGAGCAAGGAGCTCAATGTGGGGCTCCATCCCCGGACCCTGGGACCTGAGCCAAAGGCAGATGCTTAACTACTGACTGAGCCACCCAGGCGTCCCAAGCCCTGGCTCTTTTATAAAAGGCTGTACTCTACGCCAAGGGGGCTGGTGGCAGTGAGAGGCATCACTGCAAACAGAAAAACAAAGATTGGGGGAGAGCCTCACACATACACAGAACCAAAGAGCCGAAAGGGGCCTTGTACATGTAGTCCAAACCCTTAGTCCTAACACAACCTGCTAAAAGTAGGACAAAGGACAACAATATTCAGCCCTCCCACAGTGGAAAGGGTGGTCAAGAACAAGGGTGAGCTGCTCCCAGGTAGAAAAATTGGGCATATGTCATCCATGTCTAAGATCGGTGACAACGGGACCTTTCTTTGCATCAGGGGGCCACCAGGGAGAACTTCACACACAGGAAGCACTGATCCTCTGTCACCCAACAGCCCTCCAGAGAATATACTCTGACAGGGACTTGCTCTTCTTGAAAATGCTGGTTCCCTAGAAGCAAACACACCCATCCATGTAAGTGGCACCTCTGTATACACATGTTCAGGATTCTCTGAACTCGAGATGGGGGACATATTCAATGGCAACCTATGGCTGACACTCCATCCACTGACATGCTGCCATCTTGGAGCGGGTGAGTCTAGATGCTCATGATTTGCCTAAGGACACAATAGGTGTACCCAGGAGAAAAGCCAAGATGGAGGGAAAGGGAAGCTGGAGTCTTGAAATCCACTGGAATGGAATCCTACATGCATTCTAGTTAGGGTAACCATTTGTCCTGCTTTTCCTAGGAGAGTCTCAGTTTACACCTGTTCTCCTGGTGTTTTAAAAGTGTGTGTGTCTCTTTTCTTCTTAAAAGTGTCCTAGTTTGGGTGACAAATTACATGGTCACTCTTATTCTAAAGGTTTTTTTTTTTTTTTCTTCCGTAGAATAACCAGGACTTTGGGCTAAGGCCTGATGCATAAGCAAATGCCCTAGTAGTAGACATAGTGCCTAAAGAATTCCTGTCATGGAGGAAACGGTCATAAGTTAGGGTGGGCATCTTCCTTGCTCTTCATTGGCACCTTTAGACCATTCTCCCACCCTCCCCAGCTTTGACTGGTAGTATCAGACTCTACCACCTGCCACTCTACCTTGTTACCATTTTCTCTCTCAGCCTCTCCCCTCATTTCATGAAGATTTTAGTTTCTGGCTCACTGTCATTCTCTCTAATGCAACTGATCCTATCGAGATGATTACATCTAGTCCCAGGGCTTTAAATACCATTTCAAGCCCAGACCTTCTTCCTTAAAATGCTGGGCTTGTGTACTTAACCATTTTCCAACATCTCTACTGGGATTACTAAAGGCATCTAAGACTTAATCTGTGGCCAGCTGAGCTTTTGCTCCCCCGCCGCCCACCTCTCAGAACCCATTCCTCTCGGTTTTCCCGAATCTCTCAATAAAAGGCAACTCCATTTTCCAGTTACTCAGGGCAAAAAAGGAGGACTCACATTGACTCCTCTATTCTTTCACACCCAATATTTCATTTGTCAGAAAATCCTGTTGTGACTACCTTCAAGTATACCCAGAATTTAACCACTTCTCCCTGCCTCCATGGCTGACACGTTGGCTCAGTTCACCCTCACTTTTCCTCCAGATTATTATAATATCCTTTTAATTAGTCTCTGTGCTTCCTACGGTTTACTCTCAAGCCAGCAACTACAGGGATTCTGGTTAAAATGTAAGTTAGATCATGTCACTTTTATGCTCAAAACCCTGCAATAGCGTTAAAGCCAAATTCCTCATTATGCCTTAGGAAATTATAGATGATCTGTTGCGATTCTGACCTCATCTACTACTAACGTCCCCCTCACTTGTTCTGATCCAGTCCTATTGGCCTTCAGGTCAGGCATACTCCTACTTCAGGGCAATTATACTTGCTGTTCCCGTGGTGTGGAATACACCTGCCTCATTTCCTTCCTTCTTCCTTCTCAGGAAGGCCATTCCTGACCAACATACGAGAATTTTAATCACCACCCCCCACCACAAATTCTTTCCTGCTTTTCTGATTTTTCTTCTTAGCCCTTATTGTTAACACACCATATATGTTGCTTATATGTCTTGTTTATTTGTCTTTCTGTCCCACTAGAATGTAAGCTCCAGTGGGCAGAGATTTTGTGCAATGGTGTTTCTCCAGTGTCTAGAAAGGTGCCTGATAAATAGTTTGTGTTCAATAAATATTTGCTGAATGAATGAACTAAAGCATCAGTTAAAGACACACTTAGTTTGTGTATGGAGATTTTGCAAGTTTCTAACAAATTCCAAGAACCTTCCATTGCAGGAAATAACTTCTACTCCAACCTTCTGCCATGTGAAGAAATCATTTTATATAAGCCTGGATCTATGGAAACCCAGAGTTTGCCCATACTCTTCCTAGAAAGGGGGTCTACCACCTCACCAGCCAACCTTACTGGAAAAATATATGCATTAGAAAGTGTAGCCTTTTACTGAACCAAAACCTTCTAAGATGCATCCACTGGTTCACTGCCCCCTCAGGAAACAGATTTCCTGTCTACACAGCCTGTTATGGTCCCTCTGTCCCTCGTCTTCTGCAGCTTAACCCTAGTTTCTCTATCAGTTTCTCCTGTGGTGTACTTTTCTGTCTCCTCACCATCCTTGTTGCCCTCCTCCGGACACCGGGCCCCACCTACATGAAGGTCCCCCAAACTGGACATATGACTCCAGGTCTGACCCCCAGAGAGTACAGTGGGTTATCAGTTTCCTCAGAGGTGTGTCATAAAGGCAGCATTTGGTGTGTGGGGATGGCCCCACTGCCTTGTGACACGCTGTGCCTGGGCTGGCGTGGGGTGGGGATAGAAGGAGCCACGGGCGGTGCTGGGACCCCTGTGCCTCCGTGGTCATGGTCCGAGCAGCCAGACAAAGCAGAAGTATCAGGTATGCCAGAGAATGGAAAAGGCTGGGAAGGCTGTGAGGGACACGGACCTCCAGGGTAACCTGCCTGCGGCCTGGGGTGTGGATGGACAGGTGGTGGTCTGAGTCACGGAAACTTGCCTACTGGCTTGGTGTCCTAGGAAGTTTCTCAAGATGCTCAGAGGGTCTTCTGATCGTCGCAGGTTCCCATTATTTGACGAGATGGGAGTGTCAGGGGGCGGGATATGAATGGGATTTGGGGGGTTTATACAGTGAAAACCTGAAACCCCATTCTTGAGCAGGTTGCTTAACTCTGTACATCACTTTCCTCATCTGGAAAATACTATCTACCTTACGGGAAGGACTCTTGGGCACAGGCAATGAGATAAAAGATGAGAAAGTGCTTGTAAAATGTGAAGAGCTATAAAAAAGATAATTTGTTACTATTAAAAAAAAATAAAGTGTTAGGAGGTTACTAGGGCTACTTCTTGGCCCACGCTCTGAAGGAGCACTGAGTCCTTCAGCGATGCAACCCACAGATGGCCCCCGGCCTTGGTGACCCGACCTCTGCTGCCTGAGAATGGAGGGGACGCACCTGAAAATGGGGATGACATAGTTGTTGGGGAAGATGCCGACCCGCCCAGTGACCAAGGAGACGCCCCTGAGCCAGCCGTCTGGGTACTTGCCCAGGACCCTGATGCCTTCTCCCTTCTGCAGGTCCAGCTCATCCGGTCCATGGGCTGAGTAGGAGTGCAGGGCTACAAACCTGGGGAGACAAGGGAACTGGTGAAGAAGGTGAGCATGCCTGGCAGAGGGCCATGGAACCAGCAGAGGGCGAAGGGAAGCAGAACCTCAGGGACCCCTGTCCCCTGGGTCAGTGATAACAAACTTCTTCAGGACGGAAGGCAGGCAGTGGTGATGGAGCGTGGTGGTGAAGCAGCCGCGGAGGGCCCACACCCCTCCCCTCCCCAACTCCTGCGTCCTCCATAGAGTGCCACACAGCTGGGAATCGCTAAGCTAGGCCACCCTGGCATTTTGACAGCTGGGAGAGCGGCCGAGGACAGAGACAGGAGCTGGTGACCAGGGATTAGTGGCAGAGCCTGGTCTCGAACCTACAAGTGATGGCTACTGCTTAGGGTGCTTTTTCATACTGCTCAGAGTATCACCCGAGAAAATGGTTGCAGCCAGCAAGTTAAGGGAAAGGAGAGGTCACAAGCCTCTCTGATCCACTCCCTCTCCTGACAGTGAGGACATGTTTGACCCCCAGGAGTGGCTTAATGTAGGCAGGGACGTGGACACTGCAAATCGGGAGGCAGGAGTTGACTTTAGTTTGTGAGCACACAGTGGATCCTGGCTGCGTGGTGGGCTGGAGGGGAATGGGCTTGTAACATCGCAAGATGTCCCTGGAGGAGAGCAGTGACTTTCACTCTCCAGTCCGCACAGGAGTCAGGCAGATAAATAACATCGAGGTAGGCGTCGTGGGGGAGGGGGGGAGACACTAGCGAGGCTGTGAAAGTGAGAATATCTGCCTGAGTAAAAGGCACGTATTCTAAAAAGAACCCACGTTGGCTTGCCAGATTCAGGTTACCAGTGTATGGCCTCAGGATGGACATCAGGAAGTCCTTCTAGACTCCAAGGACTATGAGACACTGGGAGGTTTTATCAAAGGGGCTGGGGGCGTGTTCTCATCCACAAGGTTTTCCCCCTCTAAAATGCTATATTTATTTTCCGCTGATCCTAAAGCAGTATCTATTTATGACACAACATTTTGAATCTGAAGGAAGTCAGTAGAAATTGCTCAGTATCCAACCTCCCAGCAGTGTTTTCGTGTATACTCTTCCAGTTTCTTTCTACCGTTGTAGAATAATGAGTTAGGTTGATGTGGTTTGCCAATTTGTGTTTTTCAGCATTATTTCCAGTGAAGGATACAAAGGAAGGGGAGCTCTTGTCTCTCTGGATGGGATGGTTTGGGAGTGGTGATGCTTAGCAGCAGAGGGATGGCCATGAGGACCTGGACTTGGAGGGCTGAGCTTGTTACTCACATGTTCGCTGAGAGGTGTTTCTGGGAGCCGGGCAGACTGACGATGGCCGTGGAATGTCCTGGGGAGGCAGGTTCAGGGTGGTAAGTGCTGACCTACATAGACAGAAAAGACAGCCAAGCAGAACCAGTGAGTGCCATAAGCCAGGCCCACAGCAGAGCTGCTGCCGAAAGGCCTGACACAGCTGAAAACCAAGAGCCATGCCCAGTGCCACCCGTCGTGCATCTTTGCTGTGGTTTGGGGCTGTGGGCAGAGTGGGTGGGGCTCGACTGGTTTATGGCCTGCTGGGGTGGCATGCCAGGACTGCATTCCAAAAGACTGCTCAGATATGGCAGAAGATGAAGACTCATCCGGTTTCCAGTCAACGGGGCACTGCCAGGCTCCTTGATCTTTGCCCCCCTGGCTTCTCCCCACCCCCCTCCCAGTACACTCACCCGCTCTATGGAAACGTACTCTCAGAAAATGATATGATGGCTGCTAATGAGAACATAACACTGGCCAGGCACTTCTAAGTGCTTTACAAGTATCAGCTAATTTAATCCTTACTAAAGGTGCTATTATCATCCCTAATTCTGGAAGAGAAACTGAGGGAAGGATCATTTAATTAGTAAGAAATCAAATTTTAAACCAGGGTAATCTAGGTCCTGAGCCCAACACTCTTACTAGTGCTAGTATTAACACACACACAGACACACCAGTTTATCCAGTGATTTATGAAAGGTGCATCTGAATAGTGTTCACTTTGCCAGGATGAAAGAGGGAGCAACAGTGCTAGACACACCCAGAAACTACTCTCCTGGCACCCTGCCTGTGTGACCTATGACCTTGCTCACTTCCTTCTTGGCACCTCTCACAGAGGTGACTGCCCCCGCCACTAGGCTGTAAGTTCCATGCGGGCAGGGACTCTCCCTGGTTCATCCTTGTCTTTTCTGTGTGCTCAGTACGTACTTGTAGCTTAAAGAACAAATAAATGAATGAAAAGTTCTTCCTACCCAGCAGACCAAGGACTGATGTAATCTCAACCATCTCCATGTCACGCAGAGTAAATACATTCAATCTATCTTCAGTTATCCTCCCATGAGTGAGGGTAACGGTGTATGTGTGCCTTTTTAGGACTCTGCTTTTCGGGTACAACTCTTGTTTGTGTATGTGTGTTTGGGCAAGAGGGAAGGCGTTATTGAGTGCATGTGTCTCTGGTTCTGTTTGTGCACAACCCGTCACAACTGTACGCGCTTGGGCAACAGCATTGGTCTGTTTTATGTCTGATTACGTTCACACATGTGAGTCTGTGGGTCGATATGCATGTGTACCGTGTGTGACTGTCTGTACAAGAGCCTGTGATTGTAAATGTCTGTGTGGGATTCTCTGTGTATGTGGGTGAGCTCTAGAGGTATGTGCCAGTAGGCATGACTTGGTAGTTTTGTGTGTGTTCTTCGCTGACAATTGTCTGAAGATATGTATGCTGTGTGTGTATGTTTTACAGTTCGAGGATATAGTTATAGGATCAGAGAACCATTCCAGTCAGATAATAACAAGGGTTGGGGAGAACATAGAGAAACTGAAACTCTCATACAGTTGCTGGTGGGAAGGAATGTAATATGGTGTCACTCCTTTGGAAAATAGTCTGGTGGTTCCTCAAATGATTAAGCAGAATTAGCATTAGACCCAGTAAGTCCACTCCTAGTACATACCCAGGAGACATGAAACTATATGTCTACATAAAAACTTATACATGAATGTTTTTAGCAGCATTGCTCATAATAGCCAAAAGATGGAAATAACCCAAATGTCCATCAACTGATGAATGGATAAACAAGATGTGGTGTATCTGTACAATGGAATACTATTCAGCCATAAAAGGAATGAAGTATTGATACATGTTAGAGCATGGATAAACCTTGAAAACATTATGCTAAATGAAAGAAGCCAGATCCAAAGACCATATTATATAATTCCATTTATGTAAAATGTTCAGAATAGACAAATCTGTAGAGATAGAAAGTAGATCAGGGGTTGGGGATAAGAAGGGTTATGGGAGTGGTAGTTAAAGAGTACAGGGTTTCTTTTGGAGGTGATGAAGTGTTGTAAAGTTGTGGTAATGGTTGTACATATCCATGAATATGTTAAAAACCACTAAATTGTACACTTTAAAATGGGTGAACTGTAGGGCAGGTGAAGTATATCTAAGTAAGCTCTTAAAAAAAAAAAATTCCATAGTCACCTATCTAGCACTAACACTGCATAAAGTGCTCTGAGCTTTGCAATCAAATATTGTCACACCAGTTCTCTTAAACAAAGAAGACAAGTTGCCAGCTTTGGGCTAGGCTGCTCCTTCCCTGTGACTGGGCAAGATAAATCCCTGCTGGGCTTGGGAGATGTGCCAAGGGGAGAGCCTTGTTATGTGAACAATTAATCTTATGTTCTTGGAGACGGTTGGACCACTGATTAAGCAGGATGCACTTCACTTAATACCCATGACTTTCCAGTGTTGTGTTTGAGTAAAAAGCCCTTCTATATGTAAACACTATTAATCATTTAGGGAGGAGGAAGATGCCAGAATGCAAAGCCATCCCTCCATGACACCAGGCTTTTTATTTCTCTAGGTGTTCATCTGGAGAGGGGGTCCTTCCTCCTTTTTGGAACACTAAACCTAGGCAGGACTAAGATCAGCAGGCTTGTGATGGAGTGCTTTCTGATATGGAATGGGAAGTGAGGCCAGATTCTCAGGTTTTGAGGTGTCCTGGAGGAGAAGGGAGAACATGTGTGGACAAGGGGGAAAGAGGCAAAGGAGGAGGGAGAGAAGGGGAGATCATGGACAACTCTGGGGGCAGGGGTGTGTTTCTCAGGAACTGGGACGGGGACCTAGTGGGAGAAAGAAGTAGAGCCAGAGGGATAGAGGAAGGAAGGAAGAAGAAAAGGCAGATGAAAAAATATCAGAATAACTCTTACAACCCATATAGAAGATGGCAAACAACCCAATCAAAAATGGGTAAAGACGCCACAAAAGAAGTTCTATCAAGTGGCCAAGAAGCACTTGAAAAGATGCTCAACATCAGCCAATTATGAGGAAAATGTGAGGTAAAACTACCATGAGATACCACTACACACCTATGAGAATGGCTAGAATTAAAAAGACTGACCATATCAAGTGTTGGTGAGAATGTGGAGCAACTGTAACTCATACTGCTGGTCGAATGTAAAATGGTGCCACCACATTGGAAAACAAGTTGGCCATTTGTTATAAAGTTAAATATACACGTACCACACTACTCAGCAATCCTACTCACAAGTAGTTATCAAAGTAAAATGAAAACATATGTCCATACAAGGACTCGTACATGAATGTTCTCAGTGGCTTTATTCATTTTAGCCCCAAACTGGAAATAACCCAAATGCCAATCAACTGGTGAATGAATGAACAAACTGTGTTACAACCACAGTGGAATACTCCTTGGCAATACATGCAATGGTGTGCATAAATCTTAACATCATCTTAAGAAGCAGGACACATAAGACTACATATTCTTTTTTTTTTTTTAAGATTTTATTTATTTGACAGAGAGAGACACAGAGAGAGAGGGAACCCAAGCAGGGGGAGTGGGAGAGGGAGAAGCAGGCTTGCCACGGAGTAGGGAGCCCGATGCGGGGCTCGATCCCAGGACTCTGGGATCATGACCTGAGCCGAAGGCAGACGCTTAACGACTGAGCCACCCAGGCGCCCCATAAGACTACATATTCTGTAATGCCATTTATATGACATTCTTAAAAATGCCCAAACTATAGTAACAGAAAACGGAGCATTGCCAATGGTCAGGGGTGAGGGGAGAGGACTGACTGATTGCAAAGGGGCACAAGAAAACTTTCTGGGGTGATGGAACTGTTCTGTATCTTGATTTTGGTAGTCATCACATGCCTTTATACTTCTGCCAGAAGTCATTGAACTGTATCCTTAAAATGGTTGAACTTAAATGTATGTGACTCAATAAAACTGATAAAAAGTACGAATATAGGGGTACCTGGGTGGCTCAGTCGGTTAAGCGTCTCCCTTCAGCTCAGGTCATGATTTCAGGCTCCTGGGATCGAGCCCTGCTTCGGGCTCCCTGCTCAGCAGGGAGTCTGCTTCTCTCTCTCTCTCTCTCTGCCCCTCCTCCCTGCCCATTTTCTCTCTCTCTCTCTCAAATAAATAAATAAAAATCTTTAAAAAGATATGAATATATTATCTAGTTGGCAGAAAAATCCAAGTAGCCTGAGCTTGACCCAGCCCAAGCCCTGGGGCTGGTCAGAGGAGGGGATAGGGATGGTTCAGCTTATTGATGGGCAGCTAGCAAGCGATCCTTATGGCAGAGGGCCACCTGAATAGGACAGAAATCAAGAATGGAAACCTATGGATCAGACACAATCTCAAGAAATAAGGCCCAAAGAAAAGGAACGAATGAATGAACAAATGAATGAATGAATGAACAAACAAACGAACAAATGAAGTGATAGGAAAAGAGAGCAAGATAAAGACAGAGGAGAGAGAAACTGGCCGGGAAGGAGGACAGACAGAACAAGACAGAAATGAATGCCCCACCTGGTAAATCGGGACAACCAGGTCGATGGCCAGCTTCTGAGGAGGCAAGTGTGTTCCTGTCACAAGACTGAGTGAACGGGCCTCTGGTAGGGGGATCAGTTGTGACCTCAGGTCCCTATGCCACAAGGGACATGCAGCCAGATGGGAGGTCTTCCAGCAACTGGTGCTTCCTGGCATAGCGTCTGGGGGCTTGAGCGGGGTCAGACAGAGGGTGCGTATTTGAGGGCGGGGTGGATATTTCTGCTACAGTGTAAAAACATTTTTTCCTCTTTTTGGAAGGAAATGACTCATTTAAAAGAAGCTTTATCAGTAGCAGAAGAATCCACAGCTGTGTGGCTTCTGGGCGTTTCCTGGTCTTGAGGTGTTAAACGAGGCTGAGGAAGCAGGCACGGAGTCTGGCACAGCGTTGCTGCAACATTCTGCGGGCCCCAGTGCCTTCCCCAGCGGCCACACACGGTGTGCAGAATGTGGCTCCAACTCGGGAGTCTGGAGGGGAGGTCTAGCTTAGTATTCAGGCATGTGGGTCTAGCACTTGCCAGGGTTTGTGATTGGGGCAAGTGACTCAATTCTGTGGGTCCTCCATGTCCTCATCTGTAAAATGGGGGCAGTAATGGTAGTTGTCTCAGAGCTGTTATGAGGATTAACGAAAGTAATCCATGTAAGTTATTGAGCACACTGTCAGAGCTCAATAAATGCTACTTATTTCCATCTGGAAAGAGATTAGCTGCTGCACGGGGTGGGGATGGGGTGGGTGGAGCATCTATGTTCTTTTATGCAACAGCCCTGCACGGTCTGAACTGAAAGCAGGACCCAGGCGTGTGGTGGGGGATGGGAAGAAGCAACCCTATTCCTCCGGAGGAGAATGTCCCCAACTCTCCAAAAGCTCAGTTTGCTGTCCCCCCGCCCCCCATACTGTGGTGCTCAGCTATTTCCCACAGGGCTCATGGCTTTCGGTAACTTAGTGGGCACGGGGCGACTCTCTTCCTCAAGGAGCGTGAACTACTCTGGAGCCCGTTGTGCTTCTGCATCCCCGTACACCCAGGAGCTAACAAGGGCCTCGAACCTACAGTGTTCACTCAAGGTTAGGAGAAGGGCTGTATTTTAGAGACAGAAAATTAGGTATTAGGTGATAGTGTCTGTACCCACCACTACGGATAATTTGGAGTCGACTATCCAACTTTATAAAGTTAAAAACTCATTCCCTTGTACAGATTAAAAGAGTCTTAAGAGCCGCATTCAGCAATTGCAGTGTGTGGACCTTATCTGGTCCTAGCACTGGGGTTAATGCAGCGAACAAGGCAGTTAAATCCATAATTATATGAGCATGAGGTGTGCTGAGGTGGGGGAAGTTCAAGGTGCTCGGGGTGCTGCCAGGAGAGGCTTGCCTTGAGCTCCAAGAGGGTTTGTGATTGTACCCTGTAATTCCAGTGCTAACTTCTATACCATATTCATGGTCATTCTCCCCATTTTTACCAATGATGAAACGCAGATAAGAAGTTTACATGATTTTGTAGAGATGGCTGGCAAATGGCTGGTCAGGTGGACACTGGGAAGTGAGAACCCCAGAGCCCTTTCTGTAGGACACCAAGGTTAACACTATTTCCTTTTTTTTTTTTTTTTAAGATTTATTTATTTTAGAGATAGAGAGACAGAGACAGACCATGAGCGGGAGGGAGAGAAAATCTCAAGCAGACTCTGTACTGAGCATGGAGCCCAATGTGGGGCTCAATCTCATGACCCTGAGATCATGACCTGAGCCAAAATCAAGAGTCGGACGCTTCACCAATTGCGCCACCCAGGCGCCCCAACACTTACCATTTCTATATTTCGATATGGCTAAAGGGGTCCTATATACGAGGCAGGTTTGTGCACCCTAGAAAAAAACCATCCTGCCAAATTCAGCGTTCTGTTTCTGTGCTCATGGATATGTTACATTCATGATGACTACCATCCCTGTCCAGTGCCCCATGTAATGTGGAACAGATCTGAAGGCTGGTAGAATAGTGTTATTTTTGTTTTTCTTCTTCCTTCTCTGGCAGAACCCAGGTCCCAAGAGAGTCAGGGCTCCTTCTGCCAGCCTGCTCTCCTTTCTTTCCATCTCAGTCTCTGTCAGAGCCAGCTCAGCCTGATGAGCAAGGAGTGGGCACCCAGTGCTGTGTATTTGTCCTGTGAGTAAAAACGCTGTCTGAGAAAGAGAACTCATTTATGAGTTGGCAGCAGGTCCCTTTAGGTCTACCTCAAAAAAAAAAAAAATCTTCTAAAGTACACAGATAGGTCAGCAAGGTATCTGTGAAGACTACTAAGTTTATGTCTCCTAGGTAGTCATCAAAGCCTCGAATATTCCCTGTGATCTGGCTTCTGCTTCACCTTCCTACGCTCCCCGCTCCCCCTCCCTTCTTCACTTCCTTCAGCTTTGGGTCTTTTCTCAGCTCCCTGAGCAGGTCACACTCACTTTCTGCCTCCCCTGACCTTTGCAGACCCCCCAGCCCCCATCTCTGCTCTGCTATTTTCCTTTGTTATGGAAATTTTATTTTATTTTATTTTATTTATTTATTTATTTTTTGCGAGAGAGAGAATGAGAGAGAGCACGGGAGGGAGGAGGGTCAGAGGGAGAAGCAGACTCCCTGCCAAGCAGGGAGCCCGATGTGGGACTTGATCCCGGGACTCCAGGATCATGACCTGAGCCGAAGGCAGTCGCTCAACCAACTGAGCCACCCAGGCGCCCTTTTGTTATGGAAATTTTAAATGATAAATATATTATGCATACAGATAAGTGTATATAATTTTATGTATTACTGAAAGAAGAATAATAAAACTAACACCTGTATACATACCATCCAATGTAAGAAACAATAAAAATAGAAATTGATACTGTATTGACAGGCCTCCTGCATATTCCTCCATAATCAGATCCCTGCCCCCCTTCCTATAACTACAGTGCTGAAATTGGTGTTCATCATTCCAGTGCTTTTCTATGTAATTTTACCACTGTGGCATACATCCCTAAACAACATGTTGTTTAAATTTGCCTGTTTTTGAACACGGTATGAATGGGATTCACGTTGAGCATATTCTTCTGTGAGTTGCACCTTTGGCTCAATACTACGTTTTGTGGTGGATTTTTACTGCCAGTGTGTATTTCACTGCATGCATATACCACCATTTAACCATCCTATCATTTATGTGTCATTTGGGTGATTTTCAGTTTGGGGCTGTTATGAACGATGTTGCTATGAACATTCTTGTATATGTCCCCTGTGCGCCCCCGTCCCCCTGCAAGAGCTTCTCCACGATACATACCCACAAGTAGAATTGATGGGCCATAGGGTATGAGCCTGCTCAGTTTTATTAGGTAATAACAAATTGTTTCCCAGTGTGGCTGTAACGATTTACACTTCCACCAGCAGCAAATGGCAGTTCCTGTTATCCCATAATCTCGCCAGCATGTGGTAATGCCCTGCTTTTTAATACCTGTCTATGGTGGGTGTGAAATGATATCTCGTTGTGGTTTCAAATTAATTTCTCTGAGTACTAATGAGCTTGAGTTTCTTTTCAAACGTGTATGGGCCATTCTTGTGTCTTGTATGAAATGCCTGTTCATGTCCTTTGTCTATTTTTTCTCCTCAGGTTATTTATTATTTTCTCAAGTTATGGAGTTCTAATATTTTGGAGATGAATTCTTTGTAACTTGTATTTTTACTCTGCGGTGTCTTTTGATAAACTGAAGTTCTTATTTTTAATATAGTCAAATTTACAATATATTCCCTTGTGGTTTATACTTTTAAAAAATCTTGAATATGATTTTTTTTATCCCAAGGTCATAAAGATGTACTTCTCTATAGTCTTCTAAAAGTTTTAGTTTTCCTTTTCACATTTAAGTCTTTAATCCACCCGGAATTGATTTTTGACAAGGGAGGAATCCAATTTCATCTTTTTTCACAAGGATACCCAATTAGCCCAATGCCATAGTTCATCCTTCCCTTCTGATCTGCAAAGCCTGCTCTGCCATAAATCAAGTCTCCATGCTATGTCTTTTTCTGGGCTCTCCAGTATGTTCCATTGGTTTAATAGGATGCCTATGTTAAATCCATGCTATCTTAATTACTACAGCTTTGAAATAAAATTTGGTATCTGATAGGGTAGGTCCTCACCCCAACCAGATTCCATCTTCTTCTTTAGAACTATCTTGGCTATTATCTTTTCTTCCATTAGAATTTTAGAATCACCTTTTGAGTTCCAAACAACCTACTGGGATTTGAATTTATAGATAAATCTAAGGGGAATCATCTTTAAGATTATTGAATCTTCCTATTCAAAAGTATGGCAAAATTCTTCATTTATTTTAGGTCTAATGTCTTTCAATAAAATATTATAAATTGTTTCCAAAAAGGGCTTGCATCTCTTTTGTTGGATTTATTCCTAGAGATTTAAACAATTTAGTTGCTGATATAAATGGTATCTTTTTTTTTTTAAGATTCTATTTATTTGAGAGAGAGAGAGAGAAAGAGAGAGGGAAGAGCAGGGAGGGAGGGACAAGTAGACTCCTTGCTGAGCAGGGAGCCCGACAAAGGGCTCAATCCCACCACCCTCAGATCATGATCTGAGCAGATCAATAGTCGGATGCTTAACCGACTGAGCCACCCAAGCGCCCATGTAAGTGATATCTTTTTAAGAAAATATTTTCTATTTGTTTTCTTTTTAGAGTACAGAAATGTAATTAACTTTTTTGTATTGATTTGTAACCAGGACTGTTGCTAAAGTCATATTTATTCCTAATACATTTTTTTCAGATTCTTCTGAGTTTTCTGTATAGACAATATTGTCCACAAATAATGACAGCTACATTTCTTCCTTTCAAATACTTAACCTTTTACTTCTTTTTTTTGCCTTACTATACAGGCCAGGTACTCTGGGAGGGACAGTGCTGAGCAGAGCATATTGGGCATTCATTCTGTTCTTTTTCTAAGCTTAAGGGGAATGCCTTTAACAGTGAACCATTAGGTATGATGTTTGCTGTAGGTTTTTATAAATTACATTTATCAAGTTAAGGAAGTTCCCATTTATTCCTAGTTTGCTAAGATTTTAAAAATATATGTATAAGGAATGGATATAGAATTTTTTCAAACTTTTTTTTCCTATAGGTATAAAAAAGGTCACATGGTTTTTCTCCTTTAATCTGTTAATGTGATAAATTACATCAATTAATTTTGGAAGGTTAAATCAACCTTTCAATCTTAAGAAAAACCTACATTAATCATGACGTATCCTATTTTTGTATGTTCCTGGGTTCGGTTTGCTAATACACACTTGAGGGTTTTGCATCTATGTTTAAGAGTGAGGTAGAGTTCAGATTTTCCTTTCTTACATTGTTTTCTGGTTTTGATATTAAGGATATATTAGCTCATGAAATGAGTTGGGGGATGTCTTCTTTTCTTTCTTTAGAAAAGCTTGCAAAGGGTGAAAGAATTCACCTGTAAACCTGTCAGGATCTGGGTTTTCTTTGTGGGAAGAGTTAAAAAAAAAAAAGATTTATTTATTTACTTAGAGAGAGAGAGAGAGAGAGAGAGCATGCAAGGATGGAGGGACAGAGAGAGAGAGAGAGAGAATTTCAAGCAGACTCTATGCTGAGCTTGGAGCCCAATGTGGGGTTGGATCCCAGGACCCTGAGATAATGACCTGAGCTGAAACCAAGAGTCAGATGCTTAACCAACTGGGCCACCAGTGGGAAGATTTTAAATTTCTTTAATGTTGTAATACTATTCTAAAGGGTTGCCAACAGCTGTTTACCAGATGTAAAATGTTTTTCATTAATCCTGTTTGCTGAAGATACATTCCTGGTTAATTTATTTTCCTGATGGCTTCTGTTGGGAGAAAAGATGAGGCTTGGAATATCTGCATAGACGCTTGGAAATTCAGGCAACATGGATCCCCATAATGTCAGTTCAAGGCCTTAGAGTCTCCAGAGTCCCACTCCTTTAGTCAAGAACAGCCCTATCTATGTAACAGTCACTGACTGTGTGGATTTCTGTAACTCCATGAGACTCTATGCAGCCATGGCTAAGAGGATGAACTTGTGGGCTGTCTGAAGTGAGTTTGAATTCTGGCACTATGACCTATTGGCTGTGTGAAGCTTAGATTTAAATATTCTGAGTCATAGTTTCCTCATCTCTAAAAGGGGGTAGTAGACAGTCATAGCGACCTCCTAGAATTCTTGTGAGAATTCAGTCAGAACATGCATGCAAAGTACTTCGCACAATGTCTGGCTGATACGAAGTACCCAGTACATCCTCACCATTGTAACTATGATGAGATGGGAGACATACAGGACAGATTTATGAGAAGAGGATGGTGACAGGCCTATCTCACTGGGATGGATTTAAGAAGGAAATATTCATTTTCTAGGACACAAGGGCCCCCACAATAGTCCAGATTCCCTTTGAGGAAGACTCAGTGATGGGAGACTGACCATGTGTTTGGGACAGGAGTTCAGGAGTCTCTTTCCTGACACTGGATTGGGCTAATCTCATGCACCCAAAGGATTCCAGAAAAGGGTAAGGTCTAGCATCTCTCTTTAGCTATGCTCTGCATTGGCTTCTTGGGACAAAGATGAAAATGCAACCCATGCCTCAAACCACAAAGACAAAAATCCTCTTCTTGGTTTAAGCTGGGTCCTTTGGTTGGGCACAGTGACCCTGGCCCCACCACTCCCCCTTCCACTTTCTACCTCATGCTTTCCTGAGCCTAGCAGCCTGCTGCCTTGCAGGCAGGTTTTAGCACCAAAGCAGAGTCTGATGGGATGCATACTACTAGGGCTTGTTCAAAGGCCAGCGTATACCCAAACCTTAATTGTAACCCTTGCCCTCCGAGTCCTAACAGTCCACTTAAGAAGTAACTGCATGGCAATAATTATAATTAAATCCTCTCACTGGGCTTCATTAAAGGCCATAAAAATTTAAACAAGCAAAGTTCCTCTTAAATTTGCTGGGGGTCCTCTCATGGCACTTATTCAAAGAAGATGCTTGTTATGCATCTACTAAGGACCAAGTGCCGAGCTAGGTCTTAAGGATTGATGACAAAGGCCAGGGCTCACCAGGATGGTGCAGACGGTATGTATAAGAAATCTGTCTGTCCTACACCAGGGTCCTGCCCTCGCATTTGCCAGACAAGAGCATCCCACAGAAGAGCAGTCTCTGAATATTTAGAAATTTAGAAATACTCCACTCACTTCTGATAGACTACATGTAGTTCTTAGAAAGTGGCTTTCTATGGTGAAGAGAGAAGGGCTTACAGTTCTTTCCTGAGCTAAGGAAAATGGGCCCACAGGGACAGTTGGATGGGGAGAGTAGCAGACCAAAAGCAGTCAGGAGACAAGATAGCATCATTGTGAGGAACTCTGGGTCTGCATTCAGATTTTCCCAGGTATGGCTCCCCACTTTGTCACTCTTTCATGGAGTAACCCTGGGCAAGCTATTGAACCTGCCCCCTCCTAAATTCCTTCAGCTAGTTTAGGTGAGGTTTGGTAGCTTTTTCTCTAAGGACTTGGCAATTTTTATGGGTCTGACTTTGGGGGAGAGAGCTGGAGAGGCAAACTGAAGTAGGACTGAGAATTAATTTTAGAAATCCCTTCTAAAGAATTTAGTGAGTCCAGAAATCAATGGACAATGTCAAATTCACTTGGCATCTTCCAAAAGTTCACTTCTTGCCATGTGTTTGTTGTCTCTTAACATTTTTTAACTTTCTCAAAGGATATCACTGCAACCACGATGGACATTTTCATTTTTTAGAAAGTCTTTTAATTTTAGAATTAGGGATTTAGAAAATAAATAAATAAATATATCTTTATTTATTTGAGAGAGAGAGCACGCTTGCTTGCAAGTGGGGGCAGGGGCAGAAGGAGAGGGAGAGGGAGAGAGAATCTCAAGCAGACTCCCCGCTGAGCACAGAGCTAGACATGGGGCTCAGTTGTATGATCCTGAGATCATGACCTGAGCTGACATCAAGAGTCAGAGGCTTAACCAGCTGAGCCACCCAGCCGCCCCTCAATGGACAGTTTTAAAAAGAGCAAAAAGATAATTGCACACTGCTCCACCACATTATCAAAGCAGTTGTCTTTGTTCCCTTTGAGTAAGTAAGTCCCCTCAATAAATGAAGGATTTATGATCTTAGAAAGTGTAGGATCTGGAACCCTCATAGACTGATAGCTTTTTTTGGTGGCAAGTCTGCCTTTCTCTTCTGCATTGCTATCAGAGGAGACACCTGGGAAAGCACCCCGTGCAGAGACTAAGCCCTCTGATGTGGTTGGTCATGTAACAATTTTTCCTTCTCATGGGATTGATAGGATGTGGCTACAAAGTCCTTTCTAAAGACAGGCTCAGGGATGTACAATGAGTGAAAAGGACTTGTGACATTTCCCAAGCCAGTGCTTCAAGCCCCTTTCTGGATAGCATGCTTGTTGTCTTTGTGATTCTGCAGAAGAGAGAAGCTTCTTCTCTTGTCTCAAATTAGATTTAAATAGTTTTGATTGGCTGCCACTGCAGACCACCCTCCCCTCCCAGAGAGCCACGCCTGTGGTACTCAGGAGGCTGAAGGCCCTTTGAGCGAGCACTCTGCTATCTTCTCCCTTTGCTCAGTGAACCACTCATGCCCAGGGCTCCAGGCTGTTTGTACAGTTGATGCATCTCAGCTTCCAGGGCACTGCATTTGACAGCAAACAGAGAGTAAAGCCTATCCAGGTGTCATGATACCTGCTAAAAAGGGATGAAGACACAGACTTGCATTCAGGACGGGATCCCTAATTTTGGTCTGTCCTTAGAACAACTGTGAAAGTATTATTTGTATCCCCAGGCTTTAGAACAATACCTCAGCACTCAATGAAGAAGGCTGGTGTCTAAACCCTTTGGGGCAGCTGTGAAGAAACTTCTTCCAGTTCTCTCTTCTGTTGGTGTTAAGAATTTGCTAACACCAAACAATCAAGGTATATTTTTGGGAGAAGTTTTCCTTCTTGTTTTTTACCTTCCCTAGACGTTCCCTAACTCAGTCTCTTTTCCCAACAATGGTTTTCCACAAAGGGTGGGTGTCATTTCTCTCAAAAGAAGGCTATGTGCCATGCCCGTGGGTTTTGACTAGCAGACCTCCATTCACATTTGGAGAGCAATGATTTGGGAATGTGTGATGCCTTCCACTCAGCAAGGGTACTGAGTGTTCTGATCCCTAGGTGAGGCAACGTGAGCGTGAGGTCGAAAAGAAGGCACAGTCCCCGCCCTTAAGGGGTGTATAATCTCACTGAGATAAAATGGGGAATACCCGAACAGATTTGGGAAATCACGTAGCCACGAAGGCTAGTACTTACAGGATGCTTGCTGGGGGCCCCCCATTCCTGAGCACTCTGTCATCGCATATAATCCTCCCAACACACCAAAGGGCTAAATTCTATTACTATCCTTACCATTCCCACTTTACAGATGAGAAAGTCAAGGCAAAAATGTATTAAAGTCATTTTCCCAAGGCCACAGAGCCCGCAAGTAGGCTGAGCTGGGATTCAAAACTAAAAATCCTGACGTTAGGGGCGCCTGGCTGGCTCAGTTGGAAAAGCATGTGACTCTTGATCTCCGGGTTGTAAGTTCGAGCCCCATGCTGGGTGTAGAGATTACTTAAATAAATAAACCTAAAAAAATAAAAGTAAAATAAAGTAAAAATCCCGACTTGATAGCTGGCGCTCTTAGAGCTCCCTTTGGTATGCGAAGCTGTGTGTGTATTTTGGAGGCTGGACCAAGTGACACTGGCGGGGAAGGCGGGAGGGTTCTCAGGGTGCAGGAGTCAGGGAGGGCTGGAACCGTCACACAAGCCCTCGTTAGCTCCCTGTACCTCAGCTGCCAGGCCGAGCCAGGAAGGGTTTGTGCGGTTTCCCGGAACTCTGCAGAGATGTCTGAGAAGCGATTTCCCAGCCACGGAGGTTCTAGGCCATACGTTTACGGCTTTCCTGAGAAGCAGGCAGCAGGATGCCAGGCTGGGCTTTGGCTCTAACAGGAGAGGACTGACCACATTGGGATAGTCACACATGACGCTCAGAGGGCCACTGGCCAAAACAAAGATGTAACCACACCCAATGTCACTTTACCCCATCACAGGCCAGATAAAATGGCTGTCCCTTATGTAATAATCACACTTTTTTTTTTTTTTTTTTTTTAAAGTGCTGTGGCCAGGGGACTCAGGTTCATACTAACTGTGTGAAATCTTGAACAATCTGAAGGCCGCTCCCCTTGGCTTTAGAACCCTAGTATGTGGGAGCTGGAAAGGACCCTGAAGATAATTTCCTTTCATTGCCTGAGCCTCAGAGAGGGGAAATGGTGTGCTGAAGGTCCCATGTGCCAGGTGGTAGGAGAGTTGGGTCAGGCCCACCACTGGGAGAGGGAATCATGTCCCGGTAGCTGGTTCAAGTGGTTGGTTTACTTGTTTTCCAGACAGTGTTTCACTCATTTTCAACAAATCTTTATTGAGATTTCCATGTGCCTGTCTCTGTCCTCATGGAGCTTACCTTCTAGTGAGGGAGCAGGTGAAACCACAAAAACACACCAAACCAAAAGCGAGAAAACAAAGTATGTACTATAGAGGAAACAGAGTAACTGCAGGGACCTGCTTTAGATAGGGTGCGTTCGAGTCCACGTTTTCCTCCCTGGCTAGGATGACCTTGGGCATGAATTTCACCCCAAACCAACATGTTGCCCATCCCTTGCACCCGGAATTGTGCCTTTGGGGTAGGTCCTGTTCACCTGTAGCACATGGAAGAGATGGGGCTGAGGATGCATCAGCTGAAGGTGTATTTTTTTCCGTATATGGGAGGGAAGCCACAGTCTCAGAGGCATGGCTGTCTGGCTCCAAGCCCAAGGGTGCAGGTGCTTTTGTCCTTCTGACAGAAGCCTCAGATACTAAAGCACTAAAGGATGGGCACACCCTCAGCAAGGGAGGGCATCGATGGAAGTTCAAAATCCCATGGCTGGCAGGGCATGAACAAGCAAGGCAAAGTGACAAGATCAGCAGAACTTGGCAGTGACGCCCTGTATCCTCCTTATGTGGCATTTGTGAGACCCCGTAGCCGCACTCACTCGCTCACTCATAGATCCCACCTTCTTATATTCACTTATATTCTTATTTCTTTGTTTAAGCTCTCATTTTTATAAAAATTCCCTCAGTCATACACTCATTTATGTCTTCTTTCAACCAGCCCCTCAAGCTCTCAATCATTCATTAATTCATACATTTATTCAGTCTCTTGTTTAGGCTTATTGACTCACACACATTGGCACACATACATTTGCTGGGTTTCACTCGCTTCTTCACTCACACATTCTACTAACATTTACCAAACACATCTCGTGTCAAGCTCACCTGGGCTTACCCTGGAGGGGTCAGAGGGCATCAGTTACCCTGTCCTTATGGAGTTACTGGCCATAAGGCAGCTTTTAGGTAAATCCCAAAATGAGGTGTGAAATGACAGATGTGCGCCTGGAGGCACAGATCAGTTATTGTGGGGGTTCAGGTGGTGCCCTCTTAGGCATCTGGGGACCCTTCTTCCCTGCAGTGCCAGAGGTGACCAGATACATATGGTCTCACAAAGGCATTAAGGACCTCAGAAGTTGCTAGACCAGTGGGTATTTGCATTTTAGAGGAGGAGAGAGGGAGCAATGTTTTAGCCCAGGGGTCGGTAAACATTCTCTGGTAAAGGGTCAGATAGTAAATACTTTAGGCTTTGTGGGTCTCTGTCACAGCTACTCAATGCGGCCACAGATAAAACATAAAGAGCATGGCTGTGCGCCAACAAACCTTTAGTTTGGGACACTGAAAATGGAATTTCATAGAATTTTTACATGTCACGGAGTATTATTCTTCTTTTGATTTCCCCCCATTTAAAACTATAAATACTGGGGCACCTGCCTGGCTCAGTCGGTGGAGCATGTGACTCTTGATCTTAGGGTTGTGGGTTTGAGCCCCACGTTGGGTATAGAGATTACTTAAAAAATAAAATCTTAACAAAAAAATAACACTGTAAATACCATTCTTAGATTATGGGCCATACAAAACCAGGCTATGGGCTGCATTTGGACTGTGGGCTGTAGTTTGCCGATCTCAGTTTAGCTCAAAGAATGAATGAACCATGGCTAGGTGCCAGGTGGTGGAAACAGTTTGGGGTGGATAGTCCTTCTCCTCATGGCGGCATTCTCTTCTCACGTAGAGTGATGAAAGCCCAGCAAGCATGTCATGCCAGGCAGAGGGAATGTGACTTTGAAAGGCAGTCTCCGACCTCATTAATGTTCCTGCGCACTTGAAACTGACGGAGGAGAATGACTGAACCAATGGGCTCTCTCCCTGACCCAGTATGTGCTAGTTCACATGTTTAGGGGTTGCCTCCCAGTGCTTGCCAGGACTTGGCACATAAGAGGGACTCAGTAAATCTTTGTGGCAGGCACACCATGCTTGTGAACAGGACCACAAAGGCAGTGAGCCTTCTGTAATCTGTGCCAGCTCAGGTCAAGGCAGAGGTGGTGGGGAAAGGCCTAAGAGCAGAGTTAGGGAGCCTGATCTGAGCCTAGCTGGTTGGGAATGATTGGTTCAAGTTTCTGACTCTGCCCTCTGTGTCCTCAGCGTTGCCCCATACTCAGCCGTGAGAAAGCACATCTTCCCTAGCTGAAGTGTCTGGAAACAGACAAACTGATGTTTGCAATATTCTTTGCATATGTAAGCAGGTTTTATTATGCATCTAGTTGTGCAATTTACCACCAGGGCTTGATTGTTTTGGACTGGGAAGAGAGGATGAAGGATGGATATTGTATCTCCCAAATTTTATGCTTTGAAATATTATAAACATTTTTTTCTCTAAAAGAAAATGGCCTATTTCCTTGTAAGTTTCCCTTTTCTTTTTTGAGAACACTGTTCCTCATCAAAAATAAAATTCATGAAGCATTAACAAAGGGTTTCAATAGGGGCCCATATCTTGCTTTTCCATGGGAATCATCTAAGAACATGCCCCTTCTGTAGAAATCCTCATCTGTGAAGAAGACTTGTTTGTCAGCATGAGCTGAAAGGATATAGCACAGTTGCTTATTTGCTGAATAAACCCAGATGTACCCCTAGCCTAGTGTAGTCCCCAGATCATGCCAGAGAGGAAGATACAGAATCACTAAATCTTGGATTATGGGCCTGTACGTGATGGCAAACTCATGGCATTTCCTATTCCTGGGTCCATAACAGATACTGCTAGTCAATCCCATCCTTCTTCCCAGCTGAGCCTGCTTCCTGCCCCAGAATCACTCCTAAATTAAGTCAGCATGTGAGAAGTCCCACTCTAGTGGCTTGGGTGGGCAAAGAGCAGGGGCTTGGAGGAGAGTCAGACCCAGGTTCTGACCCAACCCTGAAATGTAATTGCTGAGGAACTTTGAATTAGTTCCTTAGCCTCTCTGAGCCTCAGTTCTTCCGCTGAAAATGGAAATAATAACATCTCTTCACAATATCCAGAGGCCAAGGTGTATGTAAGACCCTGGCACCGGGTCTCGCACATGCTACCCGCGCCATAAAATTAGCTTCTTTCCTTTTCCGTTGAGCAGTGTGGCAAGGGGACCTGTTCCAGCAATCTACGCGATATACGGGTCCCTCCCATTGCTCCAGCCGGGACACCTTAATCTCTGTTTGCACATTCCAGGGACGGCACTGGCACATCTACCCGTCCCACGTTTGGAAAGTTCCAGGTTTCTCCAAGGCCCTTATACTGTTGGCCTGTGTTTGGAAAGAGGGGTCTGCTGTGGTGACCCAGAGGGGCATTTACCTCGCACACGTCTGTTGTTAGCTGCCATTTATTGTGCACTGACTCTGTGCCAGGCCCTGGCTATGTCCTTTACCTCACTTATTACCAGCTAGGGCTGATCTCAACCCTGGGGGCCGTTTGACAATGTCTGGAAACGTTTTTCTTGCCACAGCTGAGTGGTGGGTGCTGCCGGCATCCAGTGGGCAGAGACCAGGGATGCTGCCCAGCCCCGACAGTGCGCAGGTTCCCTCCCACAACGAGGAATTACCTGGCCCCAAATGTCCACCGTGCTGGGGCCGAGCTCTCCTGTCTGTGAATATCTCACTCAGGGCTCTAACACGTCTATGTGGAAGGCGCTATCCGTTTTACCACTTTAAGACGCAGAAACTTGAGCCCTTGCATTGTTGAGCCACATGGCCAAGGTCACTGTGCCCTTAAGGGATATCATCGCCCCACATGTCGCTCTCTGCTGTCCTCCTCGTGTCCGACTGTTGCCCTGCACACCTCGCCTTCTCTTGCCCTTCTATGGTATGCTGCTGGTTCTGTGAGGGGAGAGCGCGCGAGGGAGCGTGCCTGCACATGAGTCGCGGCCCTGCTGGCCTCGGCCACCAATTACCCCTGCGTCTGGCTCCCAGAGCTGAAGAGTTTGGGCTCAAATGTCTGAGGTGCAAGCCCGGCTGCTCCCTCTTTCAGCTGGGCAGAGCTGGGCCCCCGGAGTGGCTCACCTGCCAGGATTAATTGGGCGAAGTGATGATGTCAAGTTTAACTTCTCGCTGGAGAAATGCTGACTCGAGGAAGCAAGCGGAGCAGCAGGGCTCATTACTGAACCTGCTGTAGTCACCAGAAACCAGCGAGGCCTCTCCCCAGGGGACCTCGGGGAGCTCGGGCCGGGCAGGGAGCCGAGGAGGACAGGTGTGGCCGCGCACCGGGAGTGCTGGCATTTGCCGCCTGACTTCTGGAGAAAGGGAACTGGGCTGCGGGGGCGGAGGTGAGGTGCTTCTGGGGCCTTGCTTCACCTGTTTGTTTTTTGGTGAGCTCCACGCCCACTGCGGGGCTTGGACTCACGACCCCGAGATCAAGGGTCACACACTCTGCTGACGGAGCTGGCCAGGTGCCCCGCTTCACCTGCTTCTTTAACCTGGCTGCCTCTGTCATCCTTCAGTCTTGCCCTGAAGATCACTTCGCCTGACCTCGCAGATGAGGTGGGCCCTCCCTGACAAACTCCCTTCATTCCCCATCCGTAACTCACAGCACTTCACACACTCGCAGTCTTGTAATCAAGTATGCATCGTACTCGGTTTCCCACTGGTCTTCCCCGCTAGCCTGCAGGTTCGTTAAGAATAGGGACCATGTCTGTCTCGTCCACCATATCGTGTGTGCCTGGTGCTTGGGAGGCACCCAGAAATTCTTTGTTGGCTGCTTCATTGATGGGCTGTGAGCAGCTTGGGCAACTACCCAGGTGAGGATGGGGCTCACAGAAAAAGCTGAAAGGTACATGCAGAAGATGGTGGACAGACAGCCCTGCCTCAGTCTCCACCCTGGTCTCTTTTGTCCAAAGCCTTTCTTCCTGGAGTCATTTTTGGTTTCCCTCCCATGGGTTCCCCTTGGGATTACAGGGTCTGAGCTGAGCATGTACAACTGCCCCAGGGGCCCCCTAGATATAAAACAAAAGTCAGCCCCTTCTCTTCTTCTGAAATTGTCACTGCTTATCAAGGGAGCAGAGGGGCTTTTGGAAGCCTCTGTGCTGCGAGGCAGGCTCCAACAGATCATCCTCTGAAGTATGTGGCTCGTGAATGTCATTCTCAGCGAGGCCCGGGGATGGGGGATGGTTACAGCTTCCTGACTTGACCCAGCATTAATAACAGAGGGAACGTTTATTGAGCTATTTACCACTGCCAAACCCTGGCCAGTATGTCATATACATGTACTGCCTTGTTTTATCCTCATAGCAATCTTATGGGGTTAGAAAAAAATCACCATGAGTTCCATTTCACGGCTGGAACAACTGAGGCCCAGAGAGATTATGTAACTTGCCCAATGTTATACTGCTCAGTAAGAGGCAGAGTGAGAGTTTCATCCCGGATCTGGCAGTCCCCAAAGCCCACATTTTCTCACTATAGTGCCTGGGCTGAGAAACATTGCTAGAAAGCTCTGCCTCAGAGAAGTCTACCTGACACCTGCTGGGGCTGAGAAAGCTTTGTAGTAGGCAGAAAGGACGCAGGTCTCTTGTGTGATGGTGTGCTTGAGCACAAGGAGGGATCACAACAATGACCATCATGAACTAAATAGAGGAACAGGTTTTCATGGCGTTACCTAGCTTCCAAATGCGCTCTTAACGAATTAAGCAACATAATACTCTGCCAGATGAGTTTTGTTCTTTCACCTAGAAAACGAGGAAGCTGGGATCTGGAGAGGCAAAATGCCTCACCCAAGGCCATGCAGCTGATGTGTAGGAGCACTCAGATCAGATTCTCTGTGGCCTAACTGGGCCGTGATGGCATGTCCAGTGATGATGGCACCTTTCTTATGCTAATAATAGCTACCGCCACCTGGGACTGTAGGACCCAAGGATGAGACGTTCAATGATATATGATTCTGTCCTAATTCTGTCATAAATGGCAATTATTTCACTTAAGTGTTTTTGGAAGACCTTGAGTCTGTCACAGAAGTACCTTTTTTCTGCCAGTTTTCTTATGTATAAAATAAGAGAAGATCACCCCCATATCTGCTAGTAGTTGTGAAAAATACACCTTAGGAAATTCAGCTCAGGAGGGACATCTAGATTTTTGAAGATGTTTGGCTCATTGCCTGCTTTCAGTCAGGGGTTCTCCTCAGTCACACAAATGATGCTATAGTCTCAAAGGTCTGCTTGGAGGAAAGAAGGTAGTTGCAATGACTCTGCATGGAAGGACCCACCCATTTTGCAGAAGAGGACACCACGGCTCAATGGGGTATGGTACTCAGTTCACTGTCACTTAGGTATTAGATGGCAAAGCTATGGCATGAAGCTTTGCCTGACTCAAAGCCTTTTTGTTTATACTAAGCTGCCTTCCTCTATAGGGAAGAATAAAAACCAAACCCAAACCCAACAGTAACAGGTTCCATAGGCTCCTTCAGTATTCATTATATTCACATATTCATTTTCTCATAGTCTATGTGATGGGAGAGACTTCTCCTTGGAACTCATGAAATCCTTCATGTTCTGATTTATGTTCTGTTCCTCTTCTGGACCCAGGAGTATATACTCAAGTATATGAACCCAAGTTTGAGAAAATAAAGTCAACACTCATTCCCACATTAATCCTTTCTTTTCCAGGCTGAACAGACCTAGGTCTTTTCTCCTGGTCTTAGCCCAGGGGTGGGAAGCAGACCTCAAGAGGGGCGGGAGGGTGAGCACGCCGCTGAAGAGACCCGGATGCTGAGGCTGGCCGGAGAACGTGATAAGGATGTGAACAGGAAGACTGGCACAGGCAGGCACAGGGAGATTAGCCCAGCTGGCAGCGGCCAGTGGAAAAGGGTCGTAGCAGTTCAGTGATGGCAAGCACGTCAAGAGAGAAGGTGATGAGAAACGAGTCTTGTTTTTGAGCTAGGGAAATGCCCAGGAACAAACAAGGAAGAAAAAGAGAGAAAAGCAGAGAGACAGAGACAGAGGGATATAGTGGTGGAGGCGGGAACTTCAGATTGCTCAATATATGCTGAGCACCTACGATATACAGGTTTGGAAATCTGTGAAATAATGTAGGTATGACTCACAGTATAGCATCTTACACATAATCAGCCCTCAGAAAGTAGTAGTCAGTCTTGTAGAAGAATTGCAGCTTACAACAATTTAGGAAGAATGATAGATTTGGAATGTCACCATTTGCAACCCCAAATGAATGTTCATGAATGGCACCCCAAACCATTAGGTGAAATGCTGATGGGGAATCAATTTTAATGCAAAATGAGAGACATTCTTTTTTCATGTAAAAGAATGAATTTGGATCCTCACAACATATACAAAAATTAACTCCAAGTGCATCATACCTAAATGTAAAACTAGAAAACTCTTAGATGAAAATGTAGGGTAAATCCTGGTGAACTTGGATTAGGCAATGGATTCTTAGATATGACACCAAAAGTACAAGCAACGAAGGAAAGAATAGATGAATTGGACATTATTGTTAATTAAAACTTTTGTGCTTCAAAGGACACCCCAGGGAACATGAAAAAGCAACCAAAGAATAGGAAATAAATTGTGCAAGTCATATATCTGATAAGGGACATGCACCTGGCATATATGTACATAAGTACAGAATTCTTAAACTCAGTAATAAGATAAATGACCCAATTAAAAGATACAGCAAAGAATATGAATAGACAGTTCTCTAAAGAATATACATATCCATTAAACACACAAACAGGTGCTTAGCCATCAAGGAAATGCAAATCAAAACCACAATGGATACCACTTCATACCCACTAAGATGGCTATAATAAAAAAGACAGATAATAAAATAAGTGTTGGTGAAGATGTAAAGAAACTGGAACCCTCATAAACTATTGGTGAGAATATAAAATGGTGCAATCATTTGGGAAAAGAGTTGGCAGTTCCTCAAACAGTTAGACATAAAGTTACCATATGATCTAGTAATTCCACTCCTAGTTATATAACCATATGACAACATGTGCCCACACAAAAACCTGTACACAAATGTTCACAGCAGGATTATTTATAATACTAAAAAGCGAAAAAACCCCAGATGTCCATCAACTGATGAATGGATAAACAAAATGTGGAATATCCACAGAATATTCGACACAATGGAATGTTATCAACCATAAAAAGGAATGAAGTACTGACACCTGCTACAACAGATGAGCTTTGAAACATAATGCCAAGTGAAAGAAGCTAGCCACAACCAACCAGATACTGTGTGATTCTGCTTATATAAAATGAGCAGAACAGGCAAACCTATAGAGACAGAAAGTAAATGAGCGTTGCCTCGGGCTGAGTTGGGGGGTGGAGGGAAATGGGGGGCAAGGGGGTGATGGCTAAGAGGTGTGGGGTTTCTTTTTGGAATACAGAAAATGTTTTATGGTAATGGATGCACAACTCTATGAATATATTATTAAAAGCCAATGAATTGTGCACTTAAACAAGACAAAAACCGAAAAAAGAAGTACTTAGCGCTATCTATGAGGTATTCTTGCCAAAGTCAAGCCTGAAGCTGATTAAGCCTCTAGACCTAAATACCAGTTTACAGAAAGCACAGGAGAGAGGAATGTGTTAAACACTGCTGTGAAGATGCAACTGGCAATACCCAGAATGCAAAAATCCAACAAGACAAACTACCTGGCTTCTTCAACACATGCATGGCTAAGGACAAAACAAGGAGAGAGAGGGAACTTGGAATAAAAGAAATCTAAGAGACGTATCAACCCGATACAAAGTGTTTACTTCATTTGGATGCCATATAAACAAATCAACTGTAAAAAAAATTTATAAGGCAAATATGGACATTTGAACACTGGCTGAATATTTAATGTTTTTAAGAAATCACTGCCCATACATGATGTAATGAGCACTGGGTATTATATAAGACTGATGAATCACTGAACTCCTCTGAAACTAATAATACATTATATGTTAATTAATTGAATTTAAATAAAAAAAAAGAAACACTGCCCATTTTCTAATGTGTGATAATGGTATCCTGGTGATGTTAAACTCTTAGAAAAAAATACTAAAATTTGTAAAGAGATACAGAGATACGTGTGGATGAAATGATAGGATGTCTAAGCTCTGCTTCAAAATAACCCAGTTGGGGAGCAGGTTCATGAGTGGGGCTGTAACTGAAGTCCGACTGGCCCGTGAGGGGATAATCACTATACTTGGTGTTGTGTACATGAGGGTTCATTATACTCTTCTTTCTACTTTTACATATGTTTAAAATTTTCCATTATAAAAAGTTCAAAAACACGTACAGCATAGTGACTGAAGAGAAATCTAGCAACTGACATCTAAGAAATTTTGACTGCTAAAATATTTAATAATAACAATAATTAAAGTGCTAGCCAAGTACTTTACAAGTACTTTACGTTACCTCTTCGGATTTTCCCAACAATCTTTTGAGGTAGAGGTTATTCCTTTTCCTGATGGAACCCTAAGCTCAGAGTGGTTACTGACCCACCCCAAGTCTCACCACTGAGATGGGGAAGGGGTGTCTGGGTCCAAGGCCAGAGGGATTTCTCCTGTACAAAACACCTTCTCTCGGAGCTCGTGATAGCTCTTGACCCGTGGGGTCTGGCGGAGTAGGGGGCGGCAGACGTGCTGTGACCCTACCCTGTGTCCTTTCTTGTTGTCAGGTGTCCACCAGGGAACTCGTGCTCAGGCGTTACTGATAATTCATGAGAAGTTTAAGGGGCTGTCTCCAGCCAGGGTACACGCTTAAAAATTTAACAAACATATTTCAAGCACCTAGTAGGCTCCACAGAAGGCACTTTGGGGCAGATGATGATGACATGGGACAAAATGGTTTGAGCGGACAGCTAGCCACTGAATGGAGCCTTCCCACTTTTCTAGCCACAACTCTCTGGGATCACCCCAGTCAGTTCAAGAGTGCTTTGATAACTTCACTTATGAGGAAGGATTTGCTGAGTGAAAACTGGAAAGATGGAAAATTTATATTGGGAGATATTAACATAAGACTATAAGCACAGGATAAATCTATTTCTGTAAATTACCTTAGAAGGAGGGTTAGCTAGAATCTTCAGCATAAATTAGTACTGAGACTGTTTCTAAAGAAAGAAATTAACCTTTTTAAAAAAGATTTTATTTATTTATTTGACAGAGAGAGAGACAGCAAGAGAGGGAACGCAAGCAGGGGGAGTGGGAGAGGGAGAAGCAGGCTTCCCGCAGAGCAGGGAGCCTGATGCGGGGCTCGATCCCAGGACCCCGGGATCATGACCTGAGCCGAAGGCAGACGCTTAACTACTGAGCCACTCAGGTGACCCAACTTTTTTTTTTTTCTTAAAGATATTACTTATTTATTTGAGAGAGAGAGAGAGATAGTGAGAGAGAAAGCATGAGCAGGGGGGAGAAGGAGAAGCAGACTCCCCGCTGAGCGGGGAGCCTGACGTGGGGCTCGATCCCAGGACTCTGGGATCATGGCCTAAGCTGAAGGCACTCAACCAACTGAGCCACCCAGGTGCCCAGGAAAAAAATTATCTTAATACTAAGTAAAAACCATCTCTCATGGCAGTCCTGAGTACCATAAAGTCAGTCTGAGAAACTCCCATGAAAGAGAGAAAGGGAAAGGATCTGGACTTATAGTTCAAGCTCATAAAAGTTACTTTATTCAGATACAGGATTCAAATATAGGATTGAAAGGAAAGTCGGCCTTACAGACTTCAGAATTCCCCAAGGTCTGTGACAGCTCATCTTCATAGGAGCCCAGGAAGGATGCTTGGACTTGTCATTATCATCCTGGGATGGGATGGAGGAGGCATGGGGGAGGGAATCATTCCTACCCTGACTTCTGTGACCTGCCATTTTCCTCTCTGTTTTATCTCTTCTGTTTTCTGGGTAATCAGAAGAAGGGATAGGGATTGGTAATTATTTTAAAAAGTCAGATGTCTCTGACTTTGTTTTTAATTCTTGAGGCAAAAAGTGTTATTAGAAATCTTTACTGGGGTTTTTGAAAGTCAGCAGTAACATAAATGAACAAAACACCAGCCCCGCCCTTAAGAAGTATTCAATCTTGGTGAGCATGGTGATAAGATATATGTGCGGTATTGATAGTGCAAAGAAGAATGTTATAACTCTAGTATAAACAATATGCTGTGAACACAGGGGGAGATACTAATTCTGCCGGGAGAACTGGCAAGAAGTTCCTTGAAGAAATGGTATGCATATGGGCCTTTGGTATGTGGATATGATTGTGACAGGTGAATACACCAAAAATAAATTCCAAGAGAAATAGCCTTTAATTTAATCATCAAACATTTGTTCATTGCCCATAATAATGCAGGCACTATGCCAGGTACAAGGACAAAAAGCAGAGAGGCGGCCTAGTATATACATACTGGGCTTAAAAATGTCAAGTAAATCACTGCAACTTTTGTGTGTGCACACTTGTGTGTGTATATGTGCACGCACATGCATACATTTTCATGCGGGTGTGTGTGTGTATGTGTGTGTGTGTGTGTGTAGTGGGTATGGGGATCTGGGAGTGCTGGAAGGGGGACTGTAGCCAGATCATGGAGGGTCTAGAATGCCTTAACTTATTTAGGGGAGCGAGCACAGGTCTGCCCTCAAATCCTGGCTGTTTCTCACTGTGAGACTTCAGGCAAGTTACCTAATCTTTCTGTCCCTGGGTTTTCCTAGTTGGTAAAATGGGCATACAAGCACTATCCTGAACAGTTGTGACGATAGAATGTCTGCAAATCATCATTATGGTTTCTGACTTTCAGTGGCCACTCAATAAACAGCAGGTATTACTTCTTCTGTGGTCTGTAGGGAATGACTGGCAGTTTGGGCAAGAAAAGCAGCTGAAATGGATTTGGGTTTTCAAAGAAGTTGTGATAGAGGCCATGATTGGAAGAATGGGCGGGGGTGAAGGGGTGGGTGGGGTGAGGTGTGGTGATTGAGTCTGAGCTCTGGGAGACCAGGGAGGAGGCTGAAACAATGGTCTAGGCAAGAGATGAGGGCCCAAATGAAGACACTGGGATGGAATGGACAGAAGCTATAAAACTATTCAGGGGGCAAAATAAGCTTGCTGACTAACTGGAGGTAAGAGGTGAGGGAAGGAGAAAACTCTGGAATGATGACAGGCTTTCTAGTTATCCAGCAATTCCACTAACCTGGACCTGTGGTACAGGAAGGGGGCAGGCTGAAGGAGGGGGGTTGGGGGACAGGTCGTGGTGGGGGAGGGGAGGAATGGGGGGTATACTGAGGGACCAGAACCTCGTAGGAAGCCCGGTGTTAGAGAAAACAAGAATGCCTCATTGTTCTGTGAATGTGGGAGAAATGGGGCAAGCAGCCTCCACATCGTGAACAAGTGAATTTCAGAATCTCTAGGGTGGGCCTGGCAATTGTGACTTCCACTGCTGAAGGATTTTTTTCTAACTTGTGTCCCGTGCAGTTGACTTTCTCCTTCTAAGGCATCATTTCTCAGTGCAGACCTAGAGATCATCTTCAGAACTCTCCCAAAGGCCAACTCCATGGGTTCCAGTCCTCCTGCTTAACCTCCTCCACCACAGTTTCCCAGAGAACCTACTCAGCCTCTTCAGGTCTAATCCTGAATTGTTTTCAAGTACAGTTGTATTTAGTGCAAAGTTCATCCTTGAGGTCATTTCCTGACATTCTAGCCAAATGTGTCAGGTGGTTTCCCACAGGTGAGAAGACACAACAACAACAGGAAAACAAAATTCCTTGCTCTGGCCTCTCTTTTCATACACTTCTGTGAACATAAAACGGGTATCACTTATCATACATGGAAGATAACCCATCAGACAATATGATAAAAATGTTCAGTGTTATTCAGTTCAGAGATGGGCAATAGCTTGCCTCAAGCCCTGGCCCTCAGGCCTTGCTCTTTCCTCCTTCCAGAGGCTGATTATTAGCAAGCACCAGCACCAAACTGGGACCTTCCTAATATCATCCAGGGGCTTGGGGAAAATTGGAAAAGCAATAGCTTTCTCAGTCTATAGGTCTCTTGTTACACTCTGAGTCTCTGTCCGGCTAGAGTCAATGTGGGTACCAGCAGGCCCTTGTCCCATGTTAGGAAGCCCTAACTCCACCGCAGTCAGTCATTTTTTTGTGTCCCTGCTAGATTGGGAGTTCCTTGATGACAAGAGCTTACTCGTGGTGACTTCAGCAGCATATGCGATGGTTGGGCACAGCTGATAGTTCATAAAGGAACAAAGTGATAGTAAATGAAAACCTTTAGGTGTAAAAGACTTAGGACAAATTCTTTACTGGAGAATGGGGTGGCCAGGGAAGACAGTGCTGGAGGGCCTGGGAGTCTAAAGGGAGTCTGGTGAAGAGTCTGAGAGGAGGGGGGCTACAGACATCCAAGATGAACTACACTGACATCCTAATGGCGTTGCCTGATGACGTCTCTGTTGATGGCACAGTAGAGTGACAAGAGTGTATGTTCGAGAATCAGACAATTCTAGGGTTAATCCAGACTCTCACTGTTTACTAATTACATGAACTATGACCATATTATTTTGAGGGAACCTTAATTACCTTGCTGTAAAGTGGTGATAATACCTCCCCTACAAAGGCTCTTACCATCTTTTGGGATAGAGGGCAGGATTTAGGAGACCAGCAGCAAATAAAGACTTTGCTATCAGAGGATATCATCCTATCTATTTCTCTATCATCAATCATATTAGTCTCAGTAAGTGTTCAAGGTTATTGCCGCTGTTCTTGTTGTATTGGTAGTAGAATCCCCAGCACTCATTATGGTCGCTAGCATGCTGTAAGCACTCAACAGACGTTTATGGGTTGAAAGAGTTACGCTGACCTGTGTGAGCTTTCTACAGGAAACTATTCCTCCTCCAGTTTTCCCTGATTATATGTCACCACCATCTCCTAGATGTTTAAGTCAAAAGTCTTGATTCCTTGATTTGGAGTGCCTACTAGGACTAGGCACTGTGCAGGGTGGTGGGATGGGGAAGGTAAGGGAAGCTTGAAAGGATGTTAGAGAAAAAAGGAAGCCAAAGAACTTGTCATTTGCTCAATTTTTTACTTTTTTTAGATGTAGCTTATAAGTGAAGCCTTAATGTTTTTTACAACACCTGGGCAAACATGTAGAAATACTTATAATCCACAGCCATCTGAATCGAGAAAGACTATCAATACTGTGCATAGGTTCCCTGGGAACAGGATATGCAAATGCCCTACTTTGGAATTCTCACCATCTGTGAAAACTAGGAAGAAACATTATTTATTTATTTTTTTATTAAAAAATTTTTTTTGGGAGGGATACTATTTATTTTAAATCCTACTGGGATTCTCTACTCTGGTCCAGCCTCCAGGAGAGGTAAATGACTGGAAAGAAGAATTATAAAGGCACATGAAAAGTGACTCTTGGCTAAATCTTTTGGGAAACCAACTTACAGCTGAGTGAGCTTGCTTATATCCACTGAGTGTGGGCTGTACTTTCTATATCTATCTATCTCTATAAAAAAATGGCTTCAGAAAAATTCAGTTAGTCTTGGCTTAGTTGTAAGTCACTAGGCCCCTCATTTTAGAGAGAGAGAGAGAGTGTGTGTGTGTGTGTGTGTGTGTGTGGTGGAGCGAGAATTTTGGGCAAAAGCGTGTACGTACTTGTAAAAAAGCATTTGGAATGTGTGTGTAGGAAGGGAACTTTATGGTTCTTTATGTAAGGAGAGAGTACGTGGAGGGGAAGATGTATTTGTGTGTGTGTGTGAGTGTATGTTGTGCAGGTGGTGGGCTGAAGTACATGAGCAGTCAGCCTCTTAGAGATCCAGACAGTGGTGTAAGATACAAAATGTCGTAGATGGAGATTGTTTTCGTTTCAGACCAGCACACGGGTCTTTGAGAAGCCCTTGACTTTCTCCTCCTCCTTGTCTTGTTAAAGAGGGATTAGAGTCCAATTAAGTCCTTTAATCCCAAGGTAGAGATTCATGTTTTAAAACAGGATTTACAGCTTCAAAAAAAATACATCAGTGCAAGTTGAAGTTTGTCCTTTCAAGTTGCCACCTGCATGGTTCCAAAGAGTGTTTTCAACAGAATTCCCAACATGCAGTTGTTCTTAATTACTTTGCCTCATACCTCCAGTCCTTCATCTTTCAAAGTATCCTTCAACCTAAATAGCCACATGCTGTTAGAAGTACTTCTGCTTCTGGATTGCCACAATTGCCACTTGGCTTATCTCCCTTCAGTTGGCAATTCAGCTTAATAATAATAGTATTAAGAGCTAGTGCTCATTGGGTGTTCAGTTATGTGCCAGGCATTGTGCTAAGCACTTTGCATGTATTATTTTATTTCACTTTTCACTGCAGATTATGGAGCCAGTCATGAAAACACCTAGTAACCCAGTTTCCCTTTTTCTCTTTTCCTTCCTTTCCACATGATGCCACAGAGGACAGGAAAGTGAAGCTCTAATCGTGATGCCAAAACCCACTCTGGAAAGTGGGTGCCATATCTGGAGGGAAGTTCTTTAAGGGACAGGAACCATGTCATGGCTTTTGGCATGGGAAAGCAAAGTATCTGTGAGGATCTGGCAACTTGTTTAACTCTTCTTGGCCTCAGTTTTCTCACCTGTGAAATGGGGATAACAGTAATAATACCTAACTCAAGAGGCTGTTTCAAGGACAACATGAGATCATGTGTCTACAGCTCTGACACATAATACACACGGCAGTAGTTACTATTAATGCATTATGGATGCTCAGCAAGTACCAGATATCCAATATTGCTTGTGACATGGTGTGTATGACCTGCCTAATACCAAGGTACCCTTATCCCAGTGGTCTGTTTCCTACCTGCCCCACAGAGCTGGGAGGAACATCTGCTTTCTCCATGTGCTGGGTGATCACAGAGGGGTTGCTGGAGCTGATGAGCACTGGGGTGCTGATCTCCACCATATGGCGCCCCGAGGGAGAATGGACCATCCTGTTGAGAGTGTTCAAGGCTGTTGTGATGGAGAACTGGCCAGGCCCCTTCCTCCTGGGCCCAGATCCCCTTCGCAGGGTGGGCGTGTTGGTTGCTTTGCCTTGGGAGGATGAGGGCACCAGTGACAGGCTCTTCGTGCGGGCTGACTGCCGGCCTTTGTTCTTCTCTAGAAGGTGTCTTGCAGTGAGGTTTGGCTGAAAACACAGAAGGTCCATGAGAAGCTAGTCTTCCTGATCTAGTGTGAGCAGCTAAGTCCTACCCAGGTTAGTCTGACACCAATTCAGATGCTACCATCATCTTTGGTCAAATTCCACCTTTTAGCAATACGTCCCAGCTACTTTGCTCTATCAGTATACTCTGACAACTCTCTTGCAAAGTAGGTACTGCTCTTATTCTTCACTGCGGGCCACAGGGGTTAAAAATAAGCCATGATACTCTTCCCCGATTGGGAGCAGTCTTCCTTCACCCATTTCTCCCAGGCACACCCCTACCCTTTTCCTCTTTTAGCCACTCCTGAATGCACCTGGGTGGGCTGCAGCCCCTGTGCTCTCCCACTGTGGCACTTTACACACCACACTGCAATCATTTCCCTTTTGTTCCCCCACCCCCACCCCTGGACTGGCAGCTACCTGAGGGCAGTGAGCTCACACATGTCCATCTCTGCCATATCCCACAGGGGATGCTCAGTGAGTGTTTGTGCAATCATGTGTGCATGAAGTTGCTCAGGTTTATACATTTGAGAAGCAACCGCACCAGAATGTAAATCTGTTCTTCAGAACTTTGAATCTTTATGCTAAGACCATCTTTTACTACTTCCTTTAAACACTTTCATCTCCCCACCATTCTTTCTTATTCCATACCTCTTAGTCTGTGATATGCTGGTAAATCAGGAGAAGAGAAGAGAAGAGAAGAGAGGAGAGGAGAGGAGAGGAGAAGAGAGGAGAGAAAAAAAAGAGCATGCCCTGTTTTGTAGAGTTTAGTAATTTCAATGGTATAAATATATACCAATGATTTACAACTAGCTAGCAAAATTCCTGAAAATGTAAAAGCCAGCTCTTGCAATCTAGTTCTAGCTCTAGCACAACCACTGACTGTGCTATATTTTGAGTTCAGTTCCTTCGGAAGGCTGAGATACGCTGACAAAGTTGCCCTCCCAAGCCACATCTCATTCTAATGTAGAGATTCAACTATAAAGGTAAAAGGGAGTTTGCCCATTTAAGAACTTTTTATGACAGTGTGCAAATGATTAAAATAGCCAATATAGAGAATTTTAAAGAGGAGGTAGTTCCTACCTCAAGAAGCTTATTACTGTGAAAAAGAAAATCATCAGGTAGGGGAAGTGGCATTATTATGTCTACTTTAAAGATGAGAGAGCTGTGGCCCAGAAGGGGTGATTTATAAATGGCACAGCCAGTAAACAGACAACAAAACAAGAAAATATCCGATAGAAATAAGTTCTTTGACATGATAGAGAGTGGCAGGGGGAGGTGCCTACTTTGGAGGGGAGGTCAAGGAAATCCCACCGAGAAGGTGACATTTAACCAAGACACAGATGACAAGAAGGAGCCAGCCATGTGAAGATGGGGGTAAGAATATTCCAGACAGAGGGATCATAACCTAGTGGGAAGATCCTAAAGAGGGAAAAACAGTCTGAGAAAAAGTCAAGAAAGAAACAGAAGCTGAACCAGAGAGAGTGAGGAGCAGGTAGTAAAGAGACCACAGAGACAGGCAGGGGCTGGGTTCCAAAAGTCCTGGGAGGCTCAAGTTTGTTCGAAGTGTAATAGGAAGCCTCTGGCAGCATTAGGTTGAGGAGTGACACGATCTGATTTATGTTTTTAAAAGCTCATGCTATGGTTTGGCAGTTTCTTACCAAGTTAAACCCATACTTAGCATCTGACCCAGTCATCCCACTCCTACGTAATTACTGAAGAGACAGGAAAACTTATGTCCACTCAAAAATCGGTATGCAAATGTTTATAGTACTTTACTCATAGTTGCTAACAACTGGAAATGACTGCATTGTCTTTCAACTGGTGCATGGACAAACTCTGGCACATCCATACAGTGGAATCCGGCTCATCAATATAAAGGGACAAACTATAGACACACCCAACAACATGGATGAGTCCAAAATGCTTTGTGCTAAGTGAAAGGAGCCAGACTCAAAGGCTACATTCTGTATGATTCCACTGATAGGACATTCTGGAAAAGGAAAATTATAGGACCAGAAACCAGATCAGCGGTTGCCAACAGTTGGGAATCAGAGAAGGGGCTGACAACAGAGTCAGCATGCTGTTGTATTTTGGTGGTGGGGGGGTGGGGTTGGAACTATTCCATCTTGCTGGGAGTGTATGCATTTACCAAAATGTATAGAAGTGGACACCAAAAAGAGTAAATTTTACTGTATGCAAATAAAAAGAAACACATAAAAGCTCATTCTGGCTGTTGTTATTCAGAAGTGCCAGCCCAGAAGTAGGGAGACCAGCTAGGAAGTTCCAGAAATTGTGTAGGCAAACTGATGGCAGTCTGGACTAGGGACGATGTCTTAAGTTCCCCAGCGCACTGATCCCTCCATTGTTCACCCAGTAAGAGGACAATATATATTCTTTGAGTTGAATGAGTAGAGTTCTTTACGGTCATTCACAGCTACAGCGAAATAGGTTGATTTTTTTTTTGCCTCTACCTAATTGTTCTGTCCCCAGGTGAGCAACACCAGTGTTTTCATAAGCAACATTGACAAAGGGCTCTGTGTGACTCTTGGTCTGCCCTGTGCTCTGCCAACATGATTAATAGCTCAGTTGGGGGAGGATTACACAGCTCTTAAATTTATACCCACTCATTTGAAACAATATCCTTGAGGTTCACTGGGCTGAGCAAGGTTCACATAACCCAGGCAGGCCTCATTGGAGAAGTCCTGACAGGAATGGGTACAAGCTCAGTATTTGTTTTACCACCTTTTTATCCAGGTGCTATTCAATAAATCAAATGATACATTAACAAGAAAAATCCTGTTTATGCAGAAAAGAAAACCACAGCAAAAACCCAAGTCACTCTTACAAGAAAGCTTTCCTTCTTTCCAATTGCTTTGCATGGCACTGGTAATTCAAAACTTATTTAAAGAGTTCTCAGCAAGTGCTAGTCTTAATGAAATGACTGGAGTCAAAATTTAAGTACTGCTTTAAAAAGCTCAATTTAGATTTCAAGTAATTTTTGAAAATCAGGTTCCCAGATTACAGCAACCACTTGATTATCTTTTTCCCCTCCTAGCAATTAGGGGAACAAATGAAGCAATGGCTAGTTTGATGATAATCTTGAGGGTTCTTGTAATCACTAATTTTAGAGGTGAAGTGGTGGGGAGAGTGTCCAAATGAATAATCATTAAATGTAGAAGTTTTGGAAAAAAGGGTATCAGAGATGGGTAATAAAATCAATGGTCCTTTCCCCCTCAGAGCTATGGAGAAGCTTCTTGAAATAACGCAGGGGACCATGCAAACTCTAAAATGCAAAAATTGAACCACCTCCTATGTATTCAGCTAGGTATTAACTGTAGCTGATCTCTGTCCTTGGAGACTTAACCACTGTCTCCCCATCACTATTAACTGTTCCTCTTTAGCAGATGTTGCTTCACCCAGCAAATGCCTCCACCACTAACCTAGGCACATAAAGCAGAAAGTGAGGCATGCATTCTTGACCACTTCTTCTGTCCTGTTCCTCACTTCCATCAACCTCCAAGTCCTGTGGATCTACCTCCTAAATGGTGTTTGAATCTGTCCACTTGTTTCCAATCTCCTGGTCCAACCCACTGTCATCTTGTAACTGAGCCATGGGTGCACTGGCCTGCTAACTGGTATTTCTGCTTTTTCCTCTTCAAATTATTCTCCCCATTGTAGCCAGAAGAGCAGTCTTTAATAAACCCAGGTCTGATGGAGTTACTGAGTCTCTTAAAATCTTTCGATGGTGTCTACTGACTTCTGGATCAAGTCCAAACTTTTTATGATACGGCAGAGACCACGATATTTACTCGACAGTCCTTGTACTCCCCTGTACTTCTCAGCTGCCTTGAAGACAGGTGGAGCTAGGGGACTGGTTCAGGCCAGTGGGCGATGAGTGGAGTAACAAGTGTTACTTCTGAGCTGAGGCATTTACTGATGTACAACTCATTCTTCCTTACTCCTCCCTTGCTGTGAAAACTGGGGAAGTCCATGTGTTCCACATGGCAACTACAAGATGGCTCAACCTCAGTGTGGGTTCTGGAGTGACTCTGTGAGCAGAGCCTCTCATGGTCCTGTGCCGAACATGTAATGTGGGTGAGAAGAAAGTTTGTCTTTATTGAGCCATTGACAGTTTGGGGCTGTTTATTACCATAGCATAACCGAGCTCATCCTGACTCGTACAGGATGATTTATAAAGCCCTCTGTGATCCGTCTCCCACTTACTTCCCTAGCTGCCTCGTGTCATTCTCTTACTCTCTAAGCTCCAGCTCTAGGATTCTTTTGGACCTTTTGGGTTCCCTACACTTCCTCATCCCGTAGGACTTTTGCACATGTTACCTTCATTCCCTAAAGCACGCTTCCCTCCCTGCTCACCTACATAGCTCCTAATCATCTGTCTGATCTTTGCTTAAAAGGCATTTGCTGACCCCCTTCCCACAGAAGTTGCACATCATTCCCTCCCTCCCCCACTTAGTTCCCTCTCCTTCACTCTTTGCATCATTCATTACACTTAGAATTACTTGATTAATGTCTGACTTTACAATCCCTGAAAGTAGGGACCCACATCTCTCTGTATCTTTAGACCTTAGCCTAGGACCTGACTTAGCAGGTATGCAATGTAAAATTAGTTGAATGACTGAATATACATATATAGGACAGGGTCACACTGAATGGTTTGTTTTCTAAATTTTGTCTCTTCGTTCACTTGCTAAGCTAATTTTTTTTGCAGAGTACCTGTTCTGTATTAGTCTAGCCTGTGCAGTATAAGCAGCACAGCCATCAGGTGTTTAGAGAAGCCAGAGATAACTGAGTGGTCACCTAGTGGTGAAATTTTATGGAAGAAGCAGGTTTCTAGTTGAGCCTTATAACTGAGTGAGATTTGAACAGGTAAAGAGAATTGGGTATGTGTGCCTCAAAGGGGCCTCATGAGGCAAGAGAAAAAGCACTGATAATTAGAATATTGTTTACTAGAGATTGTAAGGACACCAGCCTCTCGGGATTCATCCTCTTTCCTTCCCTTCCATTTTTCATCCCGTCAACACTGATTGAGTGGGAAGAGCTATGGAGAACCTTGCAAGCTGGAATAGTGTTCTGGGCACACCATTTGCTTCAGAACCTGTTTTGGCTCTTAAGAATGAAAGAATTGGTCCCTATATCTCCAACTATGCCTCTGTCTGTTTTCACCCTACCTTCCTAGAGGGTGGAAAGCGTGCCTTTTACTGCATTCGTAGCTCCCCACTGCTCACTTTTAATGCTTTATGCCTGGTAAGCATCCAATTGATGCAGTTAAACAATGGAACCTCTCTTTTAAATTTGTAATGACTTGCCTCAAGCTAGGGTGAGGCTCGAGGATAAAGAGGTTAGGAACTCCAGGTTATAGTATTACATTTGAGAAGTAGGTAGACATAGTCTAGCATGTGGTCTTCCTTTGTTTTCTTTTTAAAGTAGCTTAAAAAAACTGAGAAGGAATATATCAATATGCTCATTTCCGAAGATTTATAAAATACAAGTTGCAGAAGAAAATGAAAATTATCTAGAATTTCACTATCTGGTGATCACCACTGTTAATATTTTTGTATATATCCTTCCAGTCCTCTATCCATTTATATATACACACACATATTTATAAGTCTAGTTTCATACAGTTCCATTTATTTATTGTGGTAAAAAACACATGACATAAATTTACCCTAATAACCATTTTAAAGTATATGATTCAGTAGCGTTGAGTATATTCATATTGTTGTGAAACAGATCTTCAGGACTTTCTGACCTCCTAATCCAATACTCTATACCCATTAAACTTTATTTTATTTACCAAGAAATCATAAACCTTTTTCCATAATACCAAATACTCAATGATATTGACTACTTTTCTTTAACATAAATTTTAATGGGTATATATTTTTTCATCACCCTAACTTTTAAAAATGAAATTCTTATTGTCGGATATTTAGATTATTTCTGGTTTTTCACCATTACACACAAGGCTTTGGTGAACACTCTGTACATATATCTTTGCATACTTGTTTGAATTTTTCTCTACAATATACTCTCAGATGTGGAATTGCTGAATCAAAGGAGATGGAGGTTATTGTTTTAATGTTATTGATACGGGTTTATTTGAGTTTGGGCATGAGAAATTGCAAAATTTACACTCTCATTGGCAGAATAAAAAGGCCCATTTCCCCACACTCTTTTTTTTTTTTACTTTTTTTTTTATTCTTATGTTAATCCCCATACATTACATCATTAGTCTTAGATGAAGTGTTCCATGATTCATTGTTTGTGCATAACACCCAGTGCTCCATGCAGAACGTGCCCTCCTCAATACCCACCACCAGGCTAACCCATCCTCCCACCCCCCTCCCCTCTAGAACCCTGTTTGTTTTTCAGAGTCCATCGTCTCTCATGGTTCGTCTACCCCTCCGATTTCCCCCGCTTCATTCTTCCCCTCCCGCTACCTTCTTCTTCTTCTTCTTTTTTTTTCTTAACATATATTGCATTATTTGTTTCAGAGGTACAGATCTGAGATTCAACAGTCTTGCACAATTCACAGCGCTTACCAGAGCACATACCCTCCCCAGTGTCTATCACCCAGTCACCCCATCCCATTTCCCCACACTCTTACCAGAACTGGGTGTTATCTTCTGGCATCTTTTCTTTGGAGACCTTAGTTAATTTTTGAAATAAGGCTCTTATCAAAAAGGTATTTTTCTCAGGCATTCCTGTGGCACGTGTGTATTTTGGAGTGAGCATGCATTTGATGTAGACTTGATACTCACGTACCTCTACAAACAAGATCGGGAAGATGCCTACTTGATCCCCTAACTTGCCTTCTGCCCAATTCTCATCCACTCGGCTGATCACCGTGATGATATCATCCTGAAAGAGACAAAGTCTCAAGGTCACCATTTGCTCTTGGTTTTCAGGTGGTGAAAGCTTTCAGTGGAGATCAGTGTGGAATCCCAGATGGTGTAAGGTGCAAGAAATGTAACTCTTTCATAATTTAGTTACAAAATCTTCCTCTATAAAGGGCAGCATTTGGGCCACCAAGATGGCAAGAGGAGTAGAAATAATTTGGAGGACCACTGGAATCCAATTGAAAATTCCAAATTTTCAATCAGCAGCAGAATCTGGGCTTTAGTTTATATTAATCTGATGGAGAAATCAGTATGGGAGCCATAGGGAGAGAGATTTCTAGCTTAGCAAAAGGAAGAATAAATTTCATTCTAATTTTGAAGATTTTTCAGAACCTATTCCACTTTAAATTTTTTTATTTTTTATTTTTAAGTAATCTCTACATCCATTTGGGGCTTGGGCTCACAACCCCGAGATCAAGAGTCGCATGCTCCATCGACTGAGCCAGCCAGGCACCCTTATTCAATTTTTAATGGATCAGATATAAGGTGGCTTTTTATTCAAAATTTTCTTATTATAAAAGGTTATATGCAGATTTGTAGAAACATTAGGAAATACAGTAAAAAAACCTAACTCTACTACAAAATAGATATAACCATTGTTAACATCCCTGTTAGCACATTTCCCCCCAGATTCTTCTCTATGAAGATAAAACATATATATACGTACACACACACACGCAATGATTCTTAAAAACTTCTGAAAACAAACACACATACAATGAAGTTCATAAAGTTTGGATGTAAAGCTTGATGAATGTTAACACTAACTATTTCCATGAAACCCCCATCCAGATGAAGAGATGGAGAACATTTTCAGCACCCACAAGGCTCCTTTGTGCCCTTTCCCATCATCTAGCAAGAAGTAGCCACTGTTCTGACTCCTAGCATATGTATATGTATACATTCATTCTGCCCATCCTTATATTTCATATAAAAGAAGTCATAGAGGACACACTGATTTTTCACCATATCAGGAATGCCTTTCCACTTCCATACCTGTTCATCAGTCCAAATCTGAATATCCATCCACTGATCGCTCTGACCTTCTTTTTTTTTTTTTATAAAAGATTTTATTTATTTATTTGAGAGAGAGAATGAGAGAGAGAGAGAGAGCATGAGAGGGGGAGGGTCAGAGGGAGAAGCAGACTCCCTGCTGAGCAGGGAGCCCGATGTGGGACTCGATCCCGGGACTCCAGGATCATGACCTGAGCCGAAGGCAGTCGCTTAACCGACTGAGCCACCCAGGTGCCCCTCGCTCTGACCTTCTGATCCATGCCTCTCAGGAATTTAGATGAATCCAAATCTAAGTTCATTATTGCATTATACCTTTTCTTAGCTTTCTCTACCCCATCACAATTTACAATGACACATTTATAGGTTATGATTTCTTTAATGCCTGTCTACCCCCATCAGACTATAAACTCCATGTGTTCAGGGCCTCTTTCTGCTCTGTTCATTTCTGTGTCCCCAGCACCCAATACAGTGGTTCCCATTTAGTAGTCATTCAGTAAATATTTCTCAATGAATGTCTGTATGCATGAATAAGTGAATGTGTGAATAAACTGTACAATCTACTCAGATAGAAAGCACTAGGACAAGAGCAGCTTTTGGGAGGGAAGATCTTGGGTTTAATTTGGACATGCTGAGTTTAGGAAGACCATGAAATTTCCTAGTGTAGTCTCAGCCTTCCATAGCTTCCAGAACGGAGCAAATCCTCTCTTCTGGTTCCTTTGTCATAATTTCCCATTCATATGTATCTGTTCCTTCCACTAGTCTGCCAGCTCTGTGAAGGTAGGGACAACGATTCATCATTTTATCCCCAGTAGGCAGCTTGGCACATGGATGGGCTCATTGAATGAACAAGCAGGTGGAGTGAGTTTTTGCAAATTTTGCAAATTCCCCGAGAGGGACAAAAATGCAGACAATGCTTCCTACCTCTGCCTCTCTCCAGTGGTGTCCGCTGAGCTCAGTGTTTAATGCCTGGCAAAAAGTAAATACTCAATAAATATCTGTGGGATTAAACTGCCCTTCCTCTAAGTGTCGTTGAAGCACAGACTTTGCAGTTTGGGCCACAGAATGACCTTCCTCAAGGGACTCACTCTGAGGTGCCAAGACAATAATGATCAATATTTCAAAATATGGAGGACAGTGATGTTACCTAGTTTGAGGCAATCTGAAATAAATCTCATTTCTGGTAGTGGTGGAATAAAAATGTTTTACAAAATAAAAGACCTTTCCTGAGCTACTGTACCAGAGCCACTTCTAGTATTTGATGTACTTATCATAAGCAGCAAAGAGTGAAAATCACCCCAACTTTGGCCTCTGTGGGAGAATTTGAATGTTTAAGGAATAATAAATACTGAATACAGAGAATTAAAGTAGTCTAGACTTTAGTAAAAGTGTTGTTACTTGCACATGGTGAGGAATTATCTGATAAAAAAAGGCAAAAAAATCTTAGGGTAATTAATGTGCTTGGAAAATATGTCTTGTAAGAGGTTATTTATATATAAAGATATAATTATCTTATTGTGTTTTTGGAGGGCTTTGAATACAATGTTTATAATAAAATAGAATGTTATAAAGAATAGAATTAGGGGCTCAGAACTTGGTCAGCAAGAATGCCTTTACAGATACATAAAGAGGTAAGAGCTGTATTTTGCCCAGCACACTGTCAAAATGTATTTGTAAATTTTTGTCCACTTATCTCTCTCTCCCACTACTCTGCCTGAGGGCAGGGACTGTGACTTGTTCATGCTGCATCCCCAGTGCCTGCAAAGAAGAGGTGCTCACAAGTGACTACAGAATGAATGAATGAATGAATGTGTGAATACTTATTTTTGTAATTGCAATAGGAAAGGTTTAAGGATTTTCATCAAACTGTCATTAGATTTCTCTGGCAACTTCATTTAGTTTTGAATTGTATACACACACATTACATATATGTGCACACATACATACATATAAACATGTATGTGAAAATATGTATACATTTTTAAAATCAGCAAGTATTACAAAACTCCAGGTTCTGCCCAGTCTCTATGTAGTCACCCATGACCTCCATGGCTCCCCAGAATCTTACCTTGAGGAAGGTCAGGCAGTCCTGGTTCTCACTCTTGTCTTTGTGTCGTAGGTCGAAGTTGTAGAGCGCTCGGCAGAGTGGGGGTGGCTGGGGCAGCTGCTTGATAACTTCCACGGAGCTAGCTGGGAAGATCCCACTGACTCCATTGATTTCCCCTTGGTACCAGTTCTCATCCAGCTGTCTCCGGAGAAGGATGACATCTCCCTTATTAAACCTCAGGTCACCAGGATTCTGCCCTCGGTAGTTGTATAAGGCTTTTGCCCGAGGCACCTACAGCGGCACAGACCAATGAATTATGTCCTTAGTTTACAGGCTAGGGGGACAGAAGGTATAACATTAATAACTGATTACTGAGCACTTCCTATGTGCTAAAGTGCTGGATGTGGATCATCTTCTTTAACCTTTGAGATAGACATTCTTATTACCCCCTTTTCTAAGTAGGGCAACTGAGGCACAGAATGGGTTAGTACCTTGCCTAAGGGGACACAGCTGGGAAATGGCAGATATGGGGTCTGAACTCAGGCTACATGATTTCAGAGCCCCTGTTCTTTTTTTTTTTTTTCCTTATTAATACAGTATTTATTTGTCTTCCCTCTGTCAAACCCTGAGCCAACCAATTTCTCCAGGCTGCCTGGGGAGGTACAGGAAAAGGAACATACAGGGCAGACGAGACACTGGAGAAAGACTTATGGGAGGTGGAGATGGCTCCTTCACATGGCGAAGAGGATGAGAAAGGCCACCAGCAGGCACAAGAGCCCCATGGCCTCCGATAGGGCAAAGCCCAGAATGGCGCTGGAGAAGAGCTGTTGCTTCAGAGAGGAATTCCTGGCATAACCAATGCTGAGGCTCCTAAACACAGTCCCAATTCCAGCCCCAGAGCCAGCCAGCCCTACCACGGCAGACCCAGCCCCAGTGAACTTGACTGCTGTGTCGATTCCCTTGAAATGGCGCAGGTTCTGGAGCTGCGGCTAGAAATAAGTTGAGGTCAGGGGACTGGGGCCCTGCTAAGCTGCTGAGGCTCTTATAAGGTACCTCATCTGTCAGTGTCTCCGGCGGTTTTAGCACCCCTGCAGACCGTGATCGGCTCAACAGCTGAGAGGTGCTCCTGACCAAGAAGGGGGTGGAGACGAGCTTTGCACGGGCGGACATTTTCAGGGGCTGAGGGGCTCTGGCAGGAGGGCTGCTCTCGGTGCAGAGAAGACAGAGAGGGGTGGGGGCCAGAGCCCCTGTTCTTAATCACTCTGCAGGGAACAGGATTTTGGACTTGACTCCACAACTATGTGAACTTACAGTGAGTCAGTGACTGTTTTTGGGGCCTGGATACTGATTGGGAATTCTGGCTCTACCTCTTTCCTCTCGTGTAACCATGGTCAAGTCATTTAATCTTTCACAAATCATATCCATTTATAAAATGGGGTAATAATAGAATATGTACTTCATTAGGGTAGTCATGAAGACTAAATATTTATAATGCATTTTTTAACAATTTTATTTATTTGAGAGAGACAGAGAGAGAGAACACAAGCAGGGAGGAGGGGCAGAGGGAGAGGGAGAAGCAGACTCCCCGCTGAGCGGGGAGCCCGAGGTGGGGCTCGATCCCAGCACCCTGGGATCATCACCTGAGCCAAAGGCAGACGCTTAACTGATTGAGCCACCCAGGTGCCCTAATTATTTATAATGCATTTAGTATATTGCTTGATACATAGTATGGGCTCAATAAATGGCATCTCTTATAGGATGGCTAGAACAAGGAAAGGCTAATGATATCAGTTCTATTTATTCCTCAGTGTAGATGGGAAGAAAATTGAGGTGAAAAGTCCCTGAAAATACAAAGTACTATACAAGGGGCACCTGGCTGGCTGAGTTGGAGAAGCATGCAACTCTTGATCTCAGGGTTGCGAGTTTAAGCCCCACACTGGGTGTAGAGATTACTAACATTAATTAATTAATTAATTAATAAAAAGAAAGTGCTATATGAGAGTGATGCAACATAATTTGTCTTCAGCCTTCTCTAGAAAGTGTAAACGTCATGAGTGTTTGGATCATTAGGAAGCACTGAGACAAAGAATTAGTCAGAAATCAATCATCACTTTAAAACAGGTCAGCTAAATACTGTCATTTGTTAAATTAGTTGTCTCTCTAAATAATTGTTTCAGTCAAGTGCATTTTTTTTCTAATTGAAACTGGTTTCTACATGCAGAAACAGCCTCACTTTGGTCTTGCTTGGAGTCAGAGTGGCAAACTGCAAGTTCTAATAACTTATGGTTACTAGCCCTTCAGTGTCACCTGGGATTGTATTGTATTTTGTGCTTTCCTCAGCAGTGGGGTGAAGTAGTCCCCTCTCTTGGGGGCAGTCTTGCTATTCATAAGGGGATGTAAGCAGGCAGTATTTCAGGTCTTTGAGAACCTTCTGAGTCTGGAATATTCATTCAAGCAGTTCAGGGGTAGAGATAAGACCTGAGCAGTCCTTTGCTGATGGGATGTTAGAGCAGTGCTTTTCTGCTGGACCCTGGACACAGTAAGGAGGGCCCAGGGAGACAGAAAACCACAGGAACACACTCGTCCTCAGGAAACTAGTGGACAAGTGAGTGAAGATGCGTGTGCTAGGAGGGCTAGCACAGTGCTGTGGATATTATAAATGCAACTGGTTGAATAAATTGTGGAAAACCCTGCAGTCATTAAAATTGATGATATTGATCTATAATTAATAACACTGACAATTACTCATGATATATACTAAGTATAACAAGAGATTAAAAACAGTTACATTTTCATTATAAATGAAAACTAGGCTTTCACTGTAAATACATATGTATATTTTTACCTGGGGAAAATGCTGGATGGCTATACCAGCATTTTAAGAGTGGTTATTTCTAAGTGTTGATATTTTTAAATATTAAAAAAATGGTTTCCCTAAGTGCTTAGCCATGTTTTTGAACTTTTCTACAATGAAATAATTGTATCATCTATTAAAATTGGACAGTAGAGGGGAGCCTGGGCGGCTCAGTCGGTTAAGTGGCTGCCTTCGGCTCAGGTCATGATCCCAGGGTCCTGGGATCGAGCCCCACGTGGAGCTCTCTGCTCAAGCGGGGAGCCTGCTTCTTCTTCTTCTCCCTCTGCCTGCAGCTCCCCTTGCTTGTGCTCTCTTTCTCTGTCAAATAAATAAAAAAAATTAAAAAAAAAAAACTGGACAGCACAGGAATGCCTGGCTAGCTCATTCAGTAGACCATCTGACTCTTGAGCTCTGGGTCAGGAGTTTGAGCCCCATGTTGGGTGTGCAGATTACTTAAAAAAAATTGAAAAAAATTGGATAGTAGAAATAAAATGAATGAAACTGTAGAATGAGAAGTGAAAGGTATGAGAGCAATTTAGGAAGAAAATAAGCCAAGCTGAGTAGGATCAGCAAACCACGTTGATTACCTTCTTGGAGAAGTTTCTCACCTGAGAAATAAGGAGGTAGAAGCAGAATGAAAGCACAGGATTTCCGAAGAATGAAATGAATCTGTTAGACTCCTAGGGTTGCGCAGATCCGGACACAGTAGTTGTCCCCTCCTTCTTCCAATTTTCCATTGTAATATAAATCACATTTTTGGGGTACATGGCCACCTAGAACACTGGTCACATTTTCCAGTCTCCCCGGGGCAGCTAAGTTTTGGCCAGTGGGGTATAAGCAACTTTTAGGACGTGTCATTCCTGAGAGAGACTGCTTTTCTCTTTCCTTTCCTGCAATTTGCTATGTGGAATGCAGACATGATTGCTGGAGTTTTAGCTGCCATCTTGAACAGTGAGGATGAAGGTCACACTGAAAAAGGGAAGGAAGTAGTCTGGGTTGCAGAGCTGCCAGACAATTCCCAGACTACTTTTACACTTCTAGACTTTTGTCTGGAAACTAAATAAACGTCCATCTTGCTTAAGGCACTGTTATTTTGGATTTGTAAAAGTAAAGGAAAAGGAAGAATGAAAAAAATTAAGAAAAAAAGAACTGAAGCCCCTTTAACTTTGCATAGTAATGATAATATTAATAGCTAAGATTAGTGACTGTTCCTTCCCCCATGCCAGGCATTGTGCTAGGTACTCCACAATAGATCTTATTTAATCTCATGACAACCTGTGATTAGAAAACTGTGGATCAGAGAGGTTAAAAAAGCTGCCCAAGTTCATGAAGGTAGATAGTGGTGGGTTTCGGACTTGAGGTGGGGTTTGTCTATCCTGAGGAACTCAAGCTCTTACCCCCTCAGCCAGTGTTTTTCAGAATAAAGTCTGTGGTTCACCTGTATCAGAATCCTGGGAGATGTCCAAAATGCAGATTCCTGGACCCCAACCCTGACCGCTTTGACCAGAATCTTTTGGTTGCATTTTTACCAAGCTCCCCCAGCATCCAAGTTTGATGCCCCTGGTCTGAGTTACATCTTAGTCTAACTAAAATGGGAGCAATGGAGTTTCGATGTAGGTTTTGTAAATGGCTAAGCTGCCTTTTTTCACATTCCAGTGCAAGTGGCAATGATTTTTAATGACTACTGAGCAAGTACATTAAAACTGAAATTGCACAATTGCACATAGTGCTTAAATCTCTGTGAAGACACATGAGCTTTGAAACCTTGAGATAGTACTAAGTGCTTGACCATCTTCATCTTTCCTCCATCTTCCCTTAGTACAGGCAAGTATTGAGGAAGCATAATGTCAATCCATTTTTAACATCTTCTCTCTCTTCAGTCTCCTCTGGTATTCTCAGCTCTACATTCATACTTATAGGGACCACTGGCTTCCAGTTGTAAATTGGGTTGGGTGGGGACAGGTGCAGAGAGAGGGGGAGAGAATCTGAAGAGAACAAGGAAATTAACTGTGGTACTGATGGGCCACAGAAATTTGTCTCACATTATAGCTTTACTTCACTTTCCATATATTATGTCATTCATATGATCTCAACATCCTCTGAAGTAGATGGCATCACCCCATGGTATTGATGAAGAAACAAAAGTTCTGAAACGTTCAACGTTATAATGCAAAGTCACACAGCCAGTGTGTGGCAGCCCCGAGACTGACTTGGCTCTTTTGACCTCAAGGCCTGGTGCTTCTCTCCCCCTCATTCTCTTCTATCCAGCTGAAGTCACCAAGTATGTTTTTCCATCATAAAACTCATTTGGGGCTCTGTTTTATAATCAAAATCTGAATAGAGTGTGAACGCAATTTGCTTGCTGCTGGCTGCATTAGCATGAATTATTGAACTCCAGAGCCCTCACATAAAAGTTAAGCACCTGAAGAGACTCAGCTGGTTGATTCTATCCGGTTCTCAACTGTTCTCTCAGGGGAAAATGACTCTGAGTTCCACATCAGCTATCACCCGTCACATTGTTGGTAGTAGCTATTATCACCCACAGTTGTGTTCTGTCTCTACAGGTGTAGGTGGGAGGGGGAACGGGGATAAAGTGGGTGTGGAGGTCTCAAAGCCAGGTTATTACCAAACTTTTTTTCCTGGTGTTTTTCTGAAAGCCAGATAATCCAATGGAAGCTTGTATGTGCCTAAAGAGCTTTCCTTTTCTATAATTCAAAAGGCTCAGGACTTCTGTGGTCCTGTAATTTGTCTATTCATTTGTCACCGCAGTAGGGTCTGAAAGCCACGAGGACCATGCTTTTGTTGGAGGGATAATGCATGGCATGAAACATGGAAACGAGGTCATGAAGAGACATTAGCAGTGACAGCATGTTGTAGTAATGAATGTTAGTAGTGAAATTATGGCAAATTCCTTCTCTGAGGAACCGCCTGTTTTCTCTCCATCTTCTGATAGGCCTGCCATTCACTCTGCTCATACCATACACATAGGGGTATGCGGCCCAGGCTAGCCAGGGGACCCAAATCCCCCTCGCATAGTGCTTTGTGCAGTACAGTCATCTGCCTCCAACAGGGCCAACTAGAATCTTTTCTGAGGTTTGATATATAGAAGCTCTCTTGGATCATGAGCCTTGAGGAGGTAAGCCTTGGACTACTAGTGGTGGCATTTCCTAACCAATAGACACATCTTCCTGAATAAAGCTGCAGAAGGCAACAGAAAGAGATATAGATAGATAAGAGAACTAGATAGATAAGAGCCTTGACAATAAAATTTGAATGCCTAGATCCAGCTGTGCTTGAAGGATACTTAGTTAAATAAGACCGTATCTGTAATATTACTTAAACTACTTGGGAGTTATTTTCTGACATTTGAAACTGACTAAGTTCTGACTAGCACATATTTAAAAACGCGGAAACAACAAGACTACATAACAATGAAATCTCCAAACAGTAGAATCCAGAAACAGCAGGAGGTATAGTTGCCAATGAGCTCTGAGCTTACTTCCAATTTGAAAATAATGAAGGAGGCATGTGGATTGATAACAGGGTATGAGAAAAGGAGCCCAAGGGGAACAGAACCACTGCAGTACAAAGGAAAAGGCCAAGCCAGGATGAGAACTCCATTTGTTACCATGTAATGAGCTCTTCACCATGCACTAGTGACACTTCCCACTGCTTTAGAAAGGATTTGGCCTCGTTCTCTCTACTCCAGGCATCAGGTGGAGCCAAAATCAACATGCTGAGCTAACTGCTTACCTCCCTGAGCTGGTCATGAGATCGCCCATATCTAGAGAATGGAGCCAAGAAAAAAACATCCTGGCCTTTGGCTCAAGTTATTGAGCCAAATATGAATTCTCTTTGGAGAGTTCCGGATGTATGTCTAAAGCACGTCTGTATCTGTTTCTGAGACCTGAAGACAAGCAGGTGTTTGACAAATGCTTGAAGAACGAATGAATTTGTGAATTAATCAAGAAATACCCAGAAATTGCCATTCTTGGAGGAGAGGGATACATTCAAGGTTAATATATATGATTGATAATAGTAATGTGAAAGTAGGTTTATTGGCATAAGCTGGAAAATAAAAAAGGAGAGTTTTGGCCATGTTTTCCCAAATTGTCCTGAATTTTAGTAATTTGGTCCTACACACATTCGAAAAAGTGTTCCATACTCAAGTTCAGGAAACGATGAGTTAAACAAACTCACATAGGTTTTTTTTGCTGACTGGCTTCTCAGAAGCTTTATCTGCCAATGTGATTTTATATTTGCATCTGGACCACTTTGCAGGATTAACAGAACAGGCCTTGGGAATGCTGGGTAAGATAAATGTGATTTTACTCTACTGGTGAGACAAAGGATCAACTAACTGTCCCAGAATTTAACTTCCTACTTGCTGCTTAGCCAGTTGGGCCACGCTGCCTCTCTCCCTCACCATGATAATCTTTTTGGAGCAGATTTTGGGCAATGGAGTATATGTTAGAAAGTGCTGGCTGGCCCTTGTGCACATGTTTTGTCTTCTCTGGTGAGAAGGGAGAACCCCCCCCAGTGCTCAACAGGATCAAGACCATCTGCTAGTTGGGGGCTTGAGGTCACCAGAGGTTCACAGTATTATGCTCTTCCTAAGTGGAAATCCCTGAATGTGGACATTTACATTTGAGGCCAGGCTTATGAGATACTCTATGTGAATTTCTTTTCTTCATAGAGAATTTTACTTGTTTAAGGGAGATACAAGGGTGCAACAGAACACAGATGTTAGCGTCAAGTAGGATGTTTGTTTGCATTCTGGCATTTATAACTTTGACCAAATAACTTAGCCTTCATGATCCTTAGTTTAGGTCATCCACAAATTGGGACCAGTATTCTACCTCTCTGTGCAGTACTCTCAGCAAGTCTGGGTTATTCAGACCCTGCCTATTCCAATGAAAGGTTTGGCAGCTGACTTGGGAGATAATCTATGCCCTTGGAATATCCTGTCTGTTCAGAGAGACTTGGTTTACTTGGGGCTTTGGGGCATACCAGAGAGTCTAAGCTAACAATGTGATTTACGGCGGGAGGCTTGAGTCATGTGGTAAAACCTTGACCTCTCAATGAGTTGGATGGAGACTAAAGTCAACCACATGCCTATCTGATGGACCGCCAACAAAAACCCTGGACATCAAGTCTTGGGTGAGCTTCCTTGGTTGGCAGTACTTAATGTGTGCTGTCATGCATTGTTTCTGAGTCCAGTAAGTGTCTGTATAACTCCTCTGGGAGAGAACCACTGAAAGCTTGTGATTGGTCTTTTCTGGACTCTGCCCTATGTGTTTTTTTCTGATTTTGACTTTAATTTGTATCCTTTCACTGTAATAAACTGTAACTGTGAGTTTAACAGCTTTGCTGAGTTCTGTGAGCCCTTCCACTGAATCACTGAATCTGAGGGGGGTCTTGGGGACCTATGAATGCACTTCCTCATGAGTTTGCTGGAGGACTAATGAGATAAATCACAGAGTACTTGTAAAATACTTGGCAAATAATAAGTGTTCAATAAATAAGGATGCTTCAAGATTTTGCCCAAAGGAGGAGAGAGGAGTAATGAGCTCTCTGTTCCATCTTTTGGCCTCACTTTTCCAGCCCTACTTGTTATTCATTCTTTCAATAAATACACTTTTGAGTGTATTTGCGACAATATGAGCCAGGCAAACAGCGGATTTATACCAGGCAGACAATGCCAGGCATTGTCTAGTTGTGGAAACCAAGATTAAACTTATAACTAAATATATAATTACAATTTGTAATAAGTGTTATGGAGGAAAAGAACAGGACGATGAAGGCTGGGAAGGGAATCAATGTAAGGAAGGTTCTTATTATTGGCCCTATATCTACATTCTAAGAGTCTATTCTGTTTGGCGACTTTTGTCATGTATCTCTCCCTTTGTATCACCTTCCCTCAGTCTTTTGTCTTGGACTTCTCTTCTTCCAGTCCTAGGTAGAGAGCTGGGACACCACAGCTCTGCATTGTACTTTATTACCTATCTCCTGCCACTTTTAATCAGTGGGCATGGCATTCCTGCCTTCCTCTCTTAATCAAATATCAATCAAGTACCCAGAATATGCCATGCTTCTTTCCCTTGGTTCCTCCTGCCTCCTTCCTGGGTTATCAAGGGTCTCATAGCAGGGAAAAAGTTAAGAGGCAGGAGTTTATACCAGGGGGCAGAGAAAGAACCATTCACAGTCCTCAGCCCCTTTTTAGGGTCACCCTTAGCATGCTTTCACTTTTTCCTGCAAACATTTCTCTGAGACTCTTTTGGGGTGATCTCATTCCCCTATCATAGGAGGTAATTCCAGATATGTTCATAGCCATATCCCTGGCTGCTAACATAAGCTGGTTCTTAATAAATAGCTGGGGTTTGCTTTTGAAATGGGCTGGGTGCCAGGTTCCAGAGCTGCTCAATGATAGCACTGAATTCCCCAGGGAACTAAAGCGTTTCCATTGTCATCTCTTCTTCTGGGAGGGCATAGGCACGTGTGAGGGAGGGCCCGAGGAGCATGGGAGCCCGAGGGATAAGGGGAGGAACTTGCTCACTCATCCCAGGAGGTGACTCTCCTCCCTTCCATTATCCTCATTTCCAGATGAGCTTTTCCAGTAGGTGTGGCACCTGGTGAATGAATCTCTTTCCATATGGTTTGAGAGCCTGAGCCAAATCCCACATGCAGAGGGAGGAAAGATGAGTCAAATGACTGTCCCACCACCACCACCTTCCTTGGCTTAGGGGGAAAAAAAAAAAAAACAAAAAAAACCCTCTGGTTACATGTACACTGAATTTCTCCCTCAGGTTTCTTCTCTCTTTCACCCCCGTGTGAAGATTTCTGCAGCTGAAGGAGGAACGCCTAGCGACAATATGAGCCAGGCAAACAGCGGATTTCTGATAACCAGGCCATGCTGTTGGGGGATGGAGGGATATACAACCCACACATTTGTGTCCATGAGTGAGGCACTGAAACTCTCTGAGCCTCAGTTTCTTCAACTTCAAAGCAAAGATAGTAATTCTTACCATTCCTTCCAACTCTAAACACAACAGAGACTGAGGTGAATGATCAAAGCTCCAGGAATATCTTTAAAACATTCCAGAAATAAGGGCAATGGATGAGATGAAGCTAAATGAGCAAAATGCTGGTAACAGTTGAAATCTGAGTCATGGATGATAGGTGATTGATTCTACCGCTGTTCTCTTGACGTTTGTGTACGTGGTCCTCCTTAGAATGGCTGGTGGAGTACAAGTGCCATTGACAGCACGGGCCGTTGTGGTGAGGCATGAAGGGACTCTGAGTGGCCCCGGAGCCTTGGGGAAAATGCCTTTGAAGAGGAACACCAAGGTGGCTGAGCTCGTCCTTTACTATCAAAAGTTACACCTTGATGTCAAACAGTTTGCGTCTCAATTCATCTCAATCCTTTAAGACTTGCATGTTGTGTGTGTGCATATTTATACCTATTTGCACTTGATGATACCAAAGGAAAAAGCCTACATGACTCTTGTTGAAAACAGCAAGCTCTGGGAACTTAGAATTCTTTTCTTGCCGTTCAGCTGTCCTTGAAGCCAAGATTTTCATCACAAGGACCTTCTGCAAATCCGTAGTTTTGTCTGCCTCTGTCAAATGAAAATTTAGAGCATTTCTCTCGTTTATGCCAAATGGGACAGACATGACCTTGGAGAAGAAGTACCTGCCTGCCGGGCGCCTGGGTGGCTCAGTCGGTTAAGCGACTGCCTTCGGCTCAGGTCATGATCCTGGAGTCCCGGGATCGAGTCCCGCATCGGGCTCCCTGCTCGGCAGGGAGTCTGCTTCTCCCTCTGACCCTCCCCCCTCTCATGTGCTCTCCCTCTCTCGTTCTCTCTGTCTCAAATAAAAAAAAAAATCTTTAAAGAAGTACCTGCCTGCCTACAGAGCTGGTACCCATGTTAGGAGTGAGTGATGCTAAAGACCCACATGCCATCTGTCCCACTGGGCACAGGGTCATTTAACTATAAGCCTGAACTTAGGAAAACCTGAAATTCCCTGAGAAATGGGAAATATCTCTGATGATTAAGCTATAGAAGTATTCCAGAAACTATTTGCAATCATTTTTCACTCTAAGATAGAGTCAGTCGTCCTCCCAGGAATACAAGATACTGGGGCACCTGGGTGGCTCAGCTGGTTGAGAGTCTAGCTCTTGGTTTTAGCTCAGGTCATGATCTCAGGGTTGTGAGATTGAGCTCCGTGTTGGGCTCTGCACTGGGCATAGAACCTGCTTGAGATTCTCTCTCCCTGTCCCCCAAAAGGAATGTGAGATACTGCGAATTATGTGAACAGTTTTTTTTTCCTCCATAAGGTCGTTCCCAGATAGGTGCCAATATGTTTGGCATTGCCTCTCTGTCTTCAGAAAGTCTTTACTATCTCCCAGCCCCCAAGGCTGAGTTGGGTCTCCCCTCCAGACTTGAACTCAGTAGCAGCAGGGCCATTATACCCCCGACAATTGGCAAAGTGATGCCGTCCCATGCATTCATTCAACAAAAATGTACTGACATTCCTACAAGAAATAAGATAGGCACAATCTCTGCCTTTATGGGACTTACATTCTAGCAGCACCTAGGAAGCTCAATAAGTACTTGTTGAATTTATGAATGAATGAATGAATGAATGAATATGACACCACACCATGCCATTTGAACTGAACTCTGACTTTGATATTTTGCCATCTCTGGTCCTGACATACATTTCTAACATGTCCAGCCAGTTATTTCTCCAGGACTGGGAATATGCAAGCATGCTAGCCACAGATAGCCGCAGATAAATATAGTATTTTTCTGGGTCACCCTTTAAAAGGCCCCATTATCTCAAATGTGCTTTGAGCTATCTCCATATCCCAGTTTTTCCAACGGATACCTGCCTTAGAGACTCCCACTGTTGAAGACTCTGTCTTTCCCACATGTCCTCTTCACCAAGTGTATAATCTCCACTGCAGGCAGCCACGATGAGTGACAAAAAATGCCAGCTGGCAGCTCCAGGAAAGGGAGCAGAAGGGAGCAAGGAGATATCTTTTTCCGCCTATTCAGAACATTGAAATCCAATTTATCACTGGCCACATGAGCCAAAGAAAATGGCTCTTAGCAGCTGTTGACCTGAGAGGCTCCAATCTCACTTCCGTGCCCTGAGTGTCACTGATGCTACTTGGGCACGTCTGGGAGTGGGTTGGCACTGAGGAGTGGCTCTCCTGTTCTCTTCCCTAAGGGCTGACTTTGGGTAGGCCTGTTTCACATGGCAGAAAAAGTGGTAAGAGTCACTCTTCAAAAATCTTTGTTGTTGTGGATGGGCATTCCTTGATAATTGCTGCCCAGGGTTCTTACTCATTTCATGACTTTCACCCTCACTTAGCGGTGTGCTGATAAATCAGCTTTCAAAAACAAACAAACAAACGGCTCTGATTTTCAGTGTTTGCCAATTTTCATGGTATAAATACTCCTACCTTGGCTACCAATCTGACATCACTGAATATGAAGTTGGGAAGACATAAGACATGTGCATTATAGCCTTTTGTGAACCAGCAAGTAGCTTGTTCCAACACCACTCTACAGCTCCCTAATTCACACATGCTCCAGAGGTGAAATTGGTCTGGACTAGAACCATGTCTTTCTACAACTGGGATTTTAGAATACAGTTTGGAAAATACTTTTGCACCTGCTACATCATTGGGTTCTACCCACAACATTGCGAGTATTGTGCCTATTTGATGAAGAAACTGAGGCACAGGAAGAAAAAATTGCCAAACCTTACATTGTGGGATTTACTTAGTTCTTATCTCTCTACTCTTCTTTAAGTTTTTATTTTAATTACATTTAGTTAACATATAGTGTTATATTAGTTTTTGGTGTACAATATAGCGATTCAACACTTTCATACATCACCTGGTGCTCATCATGACAAGCGTACTCCTTAATCCCCATCACCTATTTCCCCCATCCTTCCATCCCCCTCCCCTCTGTTAACCCATCAGTTTGTTCTCTATAGTTAAGAGTCTGTTTCTTGCTTTGGCTCTCTCGCTCTTATTTTTTTCGTTCTGCTTGATTGTTATGTTTCTTAAATTCTACATGTAAGTGAAATCATATGGTATTTGTCTTTCTCTGACTTATTTCACTTAGCATTTTACTCTTTAGCTCCATCCATGACATTGCAAATGACAAGATTTCATTCCTTTTTATGACTGAATAATATTCCATTGTATATATATATGGCACATCTTCTTTTTCCATTCATCAATTGATGGGTTATCTCTCTACTCTTGACTCTGGCCATTCTCCTCTCACACTTCCTGTTGCAGCCAAACCATACATCTTTGTGTATTGCCAGTGTCCCATGCATGCTCACCCCTTAAGTTCTTCCCAGAATATTCTTCCTGCACTCCACCCTCTCTTTCTTTCTTTCTTTCTTTTTTTTTTAAAGATTTTATTTATTTATTTGAGAGAGAGAGAAGGAGAGAGAGAGAACACATGAGAGGGGATAGGGTCAGAGGACGAAGCAGACTCCCTGCCGAGCAGGGAGCCCGATGCGGGACTCGATCCAGGGACTCCAGGATCATGACCTGAGCCGAAGGCAGTCGCTTAACCAACTGAGCCACCCAGGCGCCCCCACCCTCTCTTTCTGTCCAACTGCTACTTGTCTTCTAGGTCTCAGCTTAAACATTATGTCCCTCCACATCCATGTTTGGCTCAGGGATCTCTCCCATGTGCTTTTATCCCCATCTTGTTATCTGTCAGATGGTGTTAAAGTATTGATCTGCCTTCTGGATCAGACTGTAAATTTTGTGAGGGCAGAAACTTCAATCTAGCTCACCATTGATCCTAGTGCCAAGAAGATGTCTGGCTCTATGAGTATTTTTAGAATGAATGCATCCATGAAGGATGGTCTCCTCACCCTCACTGACTGCTTTGTTTTGTACACTATCTCCTATCAGGACCCCAAAACATCCATGTCCTCATAGCTTGGTTAAGGTTCTATCAGGAATCTGTGCAGGTTCCTGCTAAAATGCCCAGCCAGCCAGCCAAAATTCTCCATTGTCGGCTGCAGCTTCTCGCCTCCCCTACCTCCCCACGGCCCCTATGGACTTTGCAAAATGCCACAGAAGCAAGTTGAGGAACCTGTTTGGTGTGCTACGAAATATGCTCATTACCCACATGCCAAGACAAAGACACAGAAAGAAGGCTCCAACCAGAAGCACCTGCACCTCTGAGAAAGAAGAAATGTTTAAGAATATTCTGGAACCAGTGTGTCCTTCAATAATTGCAAGACTAAGTCCTTATGGATTCGCATTGATTCCCTCAATTTCCCTCTGAGAAGGCAGGACAGGATCAGGGTCACCTGCATGCCGGGGGGGGAGCTACTGACCTTTGGTACCACAAAAGCTCTTACATACCTGAGGTACTCGTTACAAACATCTAATCATCTTCTGAAGACACAGGCAGCTGCCACTTAAAATAGGCGGAGTAGAGTCTGGCACACGTTAGTTACTTCCCTTATATTACCTGAGACTGCCTAGTAATGCAAACTTCAGGGTGTTCATCTTTGCTCTTAGGCATATATGAGAAAAGAATAATTTACCAGTCATCAGAGGATCCACTGATGCCTCTAGAAGCATTTTGTCTAATGGAAGTTTCTGTGATGATGGAAATGTGCTATTCTGTACTAACACAGTAGCCACTAGCCAAATATGGTTACTGAGCACTTGCCATGTGGCTAATGTGACTGGGAAACCGGACTTTAGGTTTTATTTACTTTTAATTAATTTAAAGTTAAAGTTAAATGGCCCCATGTGGCTTCTGACTTCTCTATTGGACAGCATAGCTCTAGATCTAATTATCAACTCTAGGAAATACAAAGGACTAAAGAGCACAGTATATGATACCACAGGGATACAGTAAGAAGAATTCACAGAACGGGAAATTACAAGACAAATGACCCAATTCCTCTTATATATTACAAGGAAAAAAAGGAGGAAGTGTGTATGTGTTTGAAACCTAGAGATTAAAAGAGACTTTAAAGGCATATCAACCAAATGCAACGTGTGGACCTTGGTGGATCTTGATTTGAGCAAACCAATTATTAAAAAATTATGAGACAACTGTGGAAATTTGAAAACTGACCTGATATTTGATGATATCAAGGACTTTTTAGATGTGATAATGGTATTGAGGCTATGTTTAAAAAAGTAGAGTCTTTACCTTTTATTTTTTTATTTTTTTCATTTTTTAAAGATTTTATTTATTTATTTGGCAGAGAGGGAACACAAGCAGGGGGAGTGGGAGAGGGAGAAGCAGGCTTCCCGCTGAGCAGGGAGCCCGATGTGGAGCTCGATCCCAGAACCCTGGGATCATGACCTGAGCCGAAGGCAGACGCTTAACGACTGAGCCACCCAGGCACCCCAAGTCTTTACCTTTTAAAGGTACCCATTGAGCTGTTCATAGATGAAAGAACCTGGCTTTGTCTCACTTGAAAGCAGCAGGGGGAGAAGGTGAGTGAGGTACAGGAGAAATAAGACTGGCCTTAGGTTGATGGCTGTGGAAGCCACGTGATGGGTACACAGTGGTTCATTACTATTAATTTCTCTATTCTTTCTGTTAAGAAATTTTCATAATAAAAAGTTTTAAAAAATCATCTGAGGAATGCCAATAATGTTGGTGAGAATATAGACAAACAGACACTTCCTTCTTGAATGTTGGCAGCTTGAAATTTCACACTGAGAATGCAATTTGGGTACATTTATCAAGATTTAAATGGTATTTTCTTTTTGACTCAGGAATTCTAGTTTTAGAAATTTCTCCTACAGTTACATGCAGGAATCTGTGTAAAAGATTCAGTAAAGTGCAGGATTGTTTAGGTGAACGGCGGTGTGTAACTACTGTGGAACACTAAGCAGATTTAAGAGAATGAGGTATATCGGCGTGGACTTTCTGACTGTCCGTCAGAAAGATGTCCACGATGCATTCTTAAGCTAAAAAGAAAAGCAAATTGTAAAAAAGAAAACCAAGCGTGTTACTATGACCCAATAGGAAACTACATATGAGTATGTATACATATATTGGTATACAAGCACAGAGAAAGCCTGGAAAAAACATATACCAAATTGATCTGGGGAGGGGAGGAGGAGCTTACAACTCTATTAAAATGAGTCTGAGTTGCTGTGTTCTCTGTGGCTGGCTATTACCTATAGGCAGGCGCTCATCCTCTGTTTTATGATTAATCAACAGCTAGCTCTCCCATCAGGCAAACCGGCTGTTATGCTCTGAATGTTGTGTCCCCCACATTTGTATGTTCAAATCCTAACCCCCAAAGATTATGGTCTTAGGGGGTGGGCCTTAGGGAGCTGCTTAGGTCACAGGGGTGGAGCCTTTATGAATGGGCTTAGTGCTTTTATAGAAGAGACCCCACAGAGATGCCTCGACCTTTCATTGTGTGAGAAGACACCATTTTTGAGCCGGGAAAAGGGCTCTCACCAGACTCAACCCTGCTGGTGCCTCGATCTTGGACTTCCCAGCATTCATACCTAGCATTCCACCTAGTCTGTGGAATTTGTTATAGAAGCCCAAATGGACTAAGACACTGGCCCCTCCTCCCAGAAGAAACTGAATGTGGCTTCTGTGGCTGGGAAGTTACATTGAGCATGAACTGTTGATCCCTCTTTCCAAAGTGGAGGGGCATTTAGGAAGCTCATGTCTGTCATAAGAGCTACCAGTTACAGGGTGACACTCTGTGCCAATCACTGTGCTGAGAAGTCTACACACATGCCTCTCCCCCCAGGCTCTGGAACCACACTCAGACTCCCCCACTTGCTGGCTGTGTGACCGTGGACTAGTTACTTCAGCTCTTTCCTCATACATAAAATGTTAGGAATAACAGTAGCTATCTCATGGGTGTGAGAATTCAATGAGAAAATGCTTACTAAGTGCCTGGCACATATAAGTGCACAAGAAAAATCCACTCTTGTTACTTTTTCACTTCAACATTCCAACAATCCCATGGGGGAAATACGATAATTCACCCATATGACAGACGAGGAAACTGAGTCTCAGAGCCAATGGTGGGCTGACACCAGCTCACATGGGGAGAGCAAACTGCTAAATTTTCATGTATATTTTGAGTTGGCTGGCCATCATGTGGGTAGCCTGAGATTAGGCAAGATGGGAGTATACACACCGTGGCAATGGGCAAACACGACATTTCCCACAGAGAGCTGTTTGTTAAACATTTGCCAGCACACTGCTGCTTAGCAGTTAAATAACTCGTCTCAGGCTCCATGGCTGGTGAGTGGTACAGCCTGAATTTAAACCGTGCTCTGCTCAACTCCAAAGGTCTTAATGTTTAGATAGGCATCGTTTGAATAAATCTTTAAAAGTTAGGGCTTGCACCTGGACAAAAGCTAAGTAGGATAATGTCCTTCAACATCTTGTCCCCAGAAGTGGTTCTCAAATTTTAGGGCGCATGAGATTCACCTAGAATGCAACACGGGTTGCTGGGCCTTACCCCCAGACCTAGGGTTTTTTTTGCGGGGGGTTCCATAACTTGCATTTCTAGCCAGTTTCCAGGTGGGGCTCATGCTGCTGGTCAGGGACCCTACTTGAAGAACTACTGTCTGCTGTACATCTTGCCAGAAGCTTATTAGGACCATGGCTTTATCAATTCTTCTCTGCTCTAAGGATGAGAGAATTTAGATAGTACTTCTAGGCCCTGAGCTTTCCACGGGAGACCATTTTGGTAAGACATTTGCGCTCCCAGCAGTTGGACACAGGAAAACAGGACCCAAAGCTCGGTGCCTCCCTCTCCAGCCCGCCCCCATTTAGCTCTGGCCTGGATCCCAGGAGCCTGAGCCGCTCCCTGCACACAGCAGGAGGCAAATGAAAAAAGAAACATTTCAAAGTCTATCTTTAAAGCCTGGCAGAAAGCTGCCCTATAATTACACAAGTGAACTAGTTACAACTTCTCTCGTATTGATGTAGGACTATTAAGAGACTGCTCACACAGTCCTGTGGAATTCAACTAATGAATTTGGAGATTTTTTTTTTTTTAAACCCCTCGTCTCTCAGAACCACCTCCTGCCTCCTAAATATTCTAGAAGACAAAACCAGGGAGGAAAGTGAGGTCAACCGTGAATTAATGGTCCAGACCAGAGTGTGACTGCAGCTTTGAATCTGGTCTCCCCGCTCAAGTTTCTCACTATTTGTAAGCCCTTAGATGGGCGAGGAGGTCCACGTAAACACTGATCTGTGGATGTCAAAGGAACCTAGAGAGGCTAGGATGGGGATTTGGCTATCCCAAGTGTGTACAGATTTAACTTACTATCCCTGCAGCACTGTTCCAGGAACACACCCAGCCCACGGTGGGTGCAAGGAATTAAACAAGGCCAACCTAGTGGACCTTGGTGGGCCACTTCTATAATCCTGGGTTTGGGAGATAGGAGAGGCACTCTTGGCTTAAAATGTACCTAGGGTTGGGGCACCTGGGTGGCTCAGTCGGTTAAGCATCTGCCTTCGGCCCAGATCATGATCCCAGGGTCCTGGGATCGAGCCCTGCATCGGGTTCCCTGCTCCTCAGGAAGCCTGCTTCTCCTTCTCCCACTCCCCCTGCTTGTGTTCCCTCTCTCGCTGTGTCTCTGTCAAATAAATAAATAAATAAATCTTTAAGAAAATAAATAAAAAATAAAATGTACCTAGGGTTTATATCATTTGGACTTGCTTTGTTTGAAGAAATAAGGGATATGATTCCAGGAATATCCAGGAATATGAATTCCTGCAGACAACTGCAATCCCATTTTTTTTTTTTTTTTTAGAGAGAGAGAGAGTGCGTGAGAGTGAGTGGGGTGGGGGAGAGGAGGCAGGGGCAGTGGGAGAAGGAGAGAGAGAGAATCTTAAGCATCCAGGCTCAGCACGGAGCCTGACAGGGGCCTCGATCTCACAACCCTGAGATCATGACCTGAGCCGAAATCAAGAACCGGACGCTTAACTGACTGAGCCACCCAGGCACCCCGCAATCCCATTTTTTTTTTTTTTTTGAGAGGACAAACTAAATCATCTTTGTAGCTCCAGATTCCTGAGTATACCACTTTCCCAGTTTAGAGATCAATGAACTCATCATTAGAGATCGTTATTAGAGATCAATAGACTCAACCCAGAATGACAGAATGTAACTAGGGAAAGAAGAAGGGCTTTCAAGTCAGAGCGATTTGAATTCACATCCCAGCTATATCTCCCTACTATCAGCGTAACCTTAAGCAAGCCATTTAAGGGGTCAGTTAGTAGTCAACAAAATTTACTGAGTGCCTGTATGCACTGACACCGTTCTAGAAAATGGAACCATGTCAGTGAATAAGGCAGTCAGAATTTTTGTCCTCAAGGTGTATGTAATGTTAGAGCTTATCTCAAGCTGCTCTCAGGAAGGCCATTGACGGGATAAGAGTCGGAATACCTGGGTTCAAACCCTGCCTCTGCCACAATCTAGCTATGACATTTAAGCAATGAATGGTAATAGGACCAGCCGCGTGAGGATGGTGTCAAGGCCTCCACCACACATCCATGCATGCCTTTGTGTATCTTTGGAAAGGACATCTCTTTGGGCAGATGAGTCATGTGTACCTCCTTGGCTGGGTACCTTGGACAAATATGCATAAAGCCTCTAGAACAGTGCCTAGGACATAGTAAGTGTTCAGTAAATAGTAGCTTTTATTATTGTAGGCGTGTAATGAGAATTTAATGTAAGCAAGATATCAACAGTATATAGTTGGTGTTCAATAGTTGTTACTTCCCTTCCTCTTAGTCCGTGGAGAAATAGTAAACATAGGTCACAACAAAGTGTAGGTGATAGGCAACCATTATCCTTCTGCATGTGCAGGAGATAATTTGACCTAAAAAAAAAAAAAAAAGAGCCCCAGGCTGGCAATCAGAAGACTTGGGTTCTCGCCCCAGCTTACCCATCACTTGCTTGCCTCTAATTGCCCAGCCAACCTTCATCAAACCTTGTTTCTCTCAAGTGTAAATGAGATGAGGGTGTGGGTTGGCCTAGGTCATGTGCAGGTTGTTATCACATGAATGTATTTCACTGTAACAAGTCCTTACTTTGCCTAGTGTGTGTATAGACGAATAGGGGCATGAGCCAGACTCGGGCAAGTGGTGAGTGGGTGAGCAAGTCTTAGAGGGACTTTCTGTTCGAACATGCTTGATTATAAAGCACTAACTGAGATGACAGGACTTGCCCAGGATCACATAGTGGGTCAGCTCTGGATGGTTTCAAATGACCTTTAACTTAAGAGAACCTTGGGGAGCACTAGCTGGAGAGCCTGGGATAAAGCAGATGGCTTGGATATGTGAGATTCTGTTTCATGTTCTAGGCATGCTTGGGCCAACTGGGTGACAGTGGCTTTATCACTTCTGGCTAATTTGGTCTAAGAGTCTATCCAGCTCAGATATTCTATCAGCCAATGAGTAATATCTTCTATTTCTCATTGACTTTGCCAGTTAGAACAAAACTATTCAAATCCCCATCCAGGCACATGAATGAGGCATTCTTTCTTCAATTTGGGGAAGGCAAGGTGGTTCCTAAACACCTTTTTTTTTTTTACATTTAATAAAATGTTTATTTAGGATGGTAACACAAGATAAATCATGCAAGAGCTCAGTAAAAACAAAACAAAAACCAAAAAAACCGCAAAAAACAAAAACAGAGAGTATAAGGAATGGCAATTGGTGCTGCCAATTAAGAAAAAACTAAATCATTTTACTACCTGAAAGTGGTATTTCAGAAAATGCAAGGGCATTTCAGAAAATCCCTTTTTGTTTTCCCTCCTTAACTATTAGTCTGTAAAACAACTAATAAAAATCACCGTTTATTAAATGTTTGCTGTGGGTCAGGAACTGGGCTAAAATATATTTAGATTGAATCTCGTTCAATCCTTACAACCAGCCCATGAGGCAGGTATTACTGTTATTTTATAGGCGAAGAAATTTGAAATTCGGAGAGGCGAAGTAACCTGCTGAAGGTCATGCAGCTGATAAGTAAGTGATGGAGTCTGAGGTTCAACCCTGACCTCTTTCCTCTGCAGCGTCCTGCATTTATTAAAGCCCTTGCCATGTGGCTTCTCTGAACACTAGTTTTCTCTTTTGTAAAATAGGGATAATAGCCACGTGAGTGGCTTCTCTGTTGTAGTTGCTTAATATTCCAGGTCAATTAATGTTTCAAATATTTACTAAAAACCCACCCTGTGCAAAAGAAGGTTCTTTACTGGTGTGTATGTGACCTGTTACTATCCTACTAGAGCTGCGTAATTAATGTATTTGGGGATGCTGTTTATCGCAGCATTTAAAAAAGTCAATACCATTCATTCCTTATTGAGTGCCTGCTGTAAGTTACACTTATTGGTCAAACAGCCCTGTGTTCTGATGCAGGAGCTCATGGAAGCCTCACGATAATCTATGAGGTTGGTCCTTTTATTACCCCCACCTGCGGGTGAGGGCCATGCGGCACAGAGCACTGGTTTACAGCTCCCAGATGTACTGTCCCACGTGTGAGGATGCATGTCCTCTGTTTCCCCGGCCTGTCCCCCAGGGGTCCAGTGCTCTGCAAAAGGTTTGAACTTAATGTAAGTGTATGGCCTGATTGGACTCCGGCAGGGCTGTGAACCGCAGGATGAGTGGTTTTACGCAGCTTGCTCTGGGCAGGTGGGAACCAGCTAGAGGGCTTTGTCGAGTCAAACAGTGCAGGCAGCTGGCGTGGGGGCTGGGATTCACCCACCTGTCTGCCCTGAATTGGTGCACGAGGGAGCCAATTTCGAAACCCTTCCTTTCCCCCCGCTGCTGTGAGTCACCCTGTGTCACATGAGGAGGGTTCTCGTGGTGCCCGCAGCTGCTGTCCCTTTAAGACATTGAGAGGAGAGTCAGGGGCGTGCCACGTTCAGCCATTCTTCTTAGAGCCAGTGTTGGAAAAGCGCTAGTTCTGAGGACTTGACACCGAGCCGTATTTCTGGAGCCATCTAGTTAAAGTGGCTATTGGGAAACTGAGCTCCAGTGTCAGTTGGGAAGGACGGAGTGTCCAGGAATAGAATGGGACATTGCAAATGAGCCGTGAAAAACAAGCCCAGGCCCCGCTCAGCCGCCTGGGCCCAGATGTGCTCCCGCAGACATTTGGCAGGACATGGGTATAGATGCCGCCTGGATAAGCCGGGCGTCTCCAAGGTCCTGGGTAGAGCTTGGCTGTAGTGTTTAGCTCGAGATTCTGAAAAACTCAGGTGGGCCAGCAAAGGGTGCAAAAGCCTGAGACTCATCTATAGTCCCACTGGCTTCAACTCAAGAGAATGTTTTTCTAATTGGCTGCTTCCTGCTGAAACCAAGCCAGTATAGTAGACCTACAGGTTTCCTTATTGATTGCCAACTCTTTTAGGAACAAATTTGCATTTGTTTGGAAACTATGTTCTCTCTCATTTCTCCATTCTCTCTTTTATCCTCTTTCTTTCCTCCCCTCTCCTGCTCTCTTAAGTACAACATAGTAGTTACAAGCTTGGGCTGTGGAACATGAGAGAAATGCGTATGAATTCTGGCTCTACTTTTTACACTATGTGAACTTGAGAAACTTACTTCTCTGAACACTAGTTTTCTCTTTTGTAAAATAGGGATAATAGTAACACCTACCACACACGGTTCAGAGAAAGATTCAATCAGAAAGTGCATAAAGATAGCCGGCACAGTACCTTGCATGTAATACATAGTTAATAAATATTACATACACATAGATACATTTTTCTTATCCTTCCATTTTCTTTTCTTCTCCTTTGTTCTTTTCTTTTCTTTCCTTATCCATCTGTGGCAGAGAGACTCCAAGGTGATCCCGTGATCCCCCACCATGAACAGGGGTGCTCATGCCTTTGTGTAATCTCCTTCCCTTGAGTGTAGGTGGGACCTGTGACTTATTTCTAAGAGAACATGGGAAAGTGATGAAAAGTGACTATACAACTCTCCATCTTGCTACTGATTCTCTGTTTTGCTGGCCATGTTAATGGGTCCACATGGCAAGGAGCCAGGAGTAGTCACTGTTTAGGAGCTGAAGGCAGTCTTTGGCCAACAGCCAGCAAGAAGCCTGGGCCCTCATTCTTAGAGCCATGGGAAATGAATTCAGACAATAACTACAGTGAGCTTGGAAGTGGATCCTTCCTCAGTTAAATCTCCAGATGAGAACCCAGCCCTGGCTGACCCCTTGGTTGCACAGGATCCAGTTGGTTGTGCTGGGACTGCTGACTCACTGAAATGGTGAGGTAAGTGTGTATTTTTATGTCTCTAAGCTGTGGGAATTCATTAGCACAGAAATACGTATTCTTCTGCAATTATTTCTCTCTTCACTACTTCACACCTTTCATAATTGCTAAGTATATGTCTTAAGTAGAAAATGCAGTAGAACCACATCCATATATCTCTTGCTGAAATATTTAGGAGAAGACAATTTTGTCTTAAGGTCAAAAGCAAAAACAAACAAACCAACAAAAAACAAAGACCAAATTGAGTTGGGCTGAATGGGCTCAAGTATCCTTGGAGAAAGACGTAGAGAAGCTGCACTTATTTTTATGGCATAATAAAAGTAGCATCTCTTTCCTCCTATATGGCTCTGCAGAGATTTCAGCAACTTCTCATCTTTCTTAAAACGATGCATCTATTTTTGGACATTTCAACAACTACTACATACAGAATGAAAAGTTTGAAAGAGACGCAAAAGACTTATTTTGGAGAGAATCTCAATTGCTTTCAGATCCACTGTCTTTCTTGGATGGTGTGGAAGATAATGTTGGAAATGTCCAGTTCCTAAATGATCATATCACTTGTTTTGCTCAGAATTCTTTTTTTTTTTTTTTGAGAGAGAGAGCACAAGCAGGGGGAGCGGCAGGCAGAGGGAGCGGGAGAAGCAGGCTCCCTGCTGAGCAAGAAGCCCAATGTGGGACTCAATCCCAGGACCTGGGGATCAGCACCTGAGCTGAAGGTAGACGCTTAACCGACTGAGCCACCCAGGCATCCCCTTAGCTCAGAATTCTTTAGCAACTTCCCCACTGCCTCCAAGATAGAGTTGTTACTCCTTAATATGGCTTAAAGGCCACTGTTAACTTCTTCAGCTTCATTGGTCCTCTTTCTTCCTCTGATGTTCTGACTTCTCTCACTTCAGAACCTTTGCACATGCTGTTCGTTCCTCTGCTTTCACCCATCTTTCAGGTGCCAGTTGAGTTGCCATTCATTCCAAAAACCTTCTAAGCACAAATCAGGTGCCTCCCCATGTGGCCTTTTACTTGTCAAATCACAGCCCTTATTACAATGTGTCTCTCACTCCAGCAGATCATGAGATCCTTAAGGGCAGGGTTCTTACTTGGTTCCTCTTGTACCCCACATGCCTAACTGTATGCCTCGCAGTATGAATAAAGCAGCAAACAGGACAAAGTCCCGCCCTCCGTGGAGCTCAAACTAGGACTAGAGACATTACCAGCCCCTACTCCACTTTGGCCTGACTAACCCTCAGCATCCCTCTACCAAACAGACCAAGTGACTTCCAGGATGCCAGGCCATTAGTGGTAAAGATGATATATGTGGCCTCTGTATATCCTGGAAAGGCACAAAGAACATAGGAGCAATTGCAGAGAAGATGCCTACCTCTGGGGTGATGTGGCCCAGCAGATACTTGTGCTTCCCGTGACACTCACCCCCTGAGGCTCGGGTTGGGAGAGGACTTCATGTGCAGTCCATTGCCCCTCCACTGGCTCTGGGTGGTCACTAGTGATTGCCATGGGAATGGCACCCTGGAGCCTGATTTACAGGGAGCAGGTCAACTATCATGGTTGGGCAGTGGTGCGAGGTCCGCATCCTTCTAATGCCTTTGCTTCTGCACTCCCTCCTTTAGGAGGCAGCAAACCAGTTTGTCCTGAAGAGTGGAAATAGAGCCTCTGCTATTCTGATGGGATGCTGAAATATACTTTGTCCTCGCCACCTACTACATATAGTTAGGAACATGACCGTTCTTTTTCTTTCTTTCTTTCATCCCCTCTCTACCTCTCTCCCTCCTTCCTTCTTCTTTTTGTATTATTAGGTTTATTTTATTTCTTTCCAGATGGACCGATACAAGATAAGTTAAACAACATTCTCAGGGTCATCAGATAATGAGCGGTACAGTAAGGACTTGAACAACATCTAGCTGGTTCTAAATCCAAAAAAATACAGTCTGTGAAGACAGATCTTTTCTACTTCTAGCTGGGTGACCTTGGCCCTGTCTCCTCCTCTTTAAAATGAGGATGATAATCCCATCAACCTCATACAGTTGTTGTGGGACTAAATGAGCTAGTCCATATACAATGCTCAGAGCTCAGTAAATATTCGAAATTGTTAGGCATTATCATTATTAATTCTTGACTATTCCAAACCTCATGTTTCATCTTAAGTCTTAACCTTCAGGATTGATCTTGGTCTGGCCATTCCAGAGTTGATGGTCTTGTTTATCAGCGCTCTGCGGGGGTCAGCGAGGCCCACGCAATTTGTGCTCACCATAACACCTAGCACGTAGCTGGCCACAGCAGGCCTTGTGGACTGAGAGAACGACTGAACTTCCTTCATTCTGATTTTGGCTTGGATGCCTTATTCCTGCTTGGCCTCCCTTGCCCTAGAAAACAACACAGTACTGAGGAATAAGCACAGGTTCTAGGGACATTTGTCAGCTAGGAGACTTGGGAAAAATAACCTACCTCTTCCAAGCTCGACTTTCTACACCAGTCAAGTGGAAATAATAACCCCCACCTTGTACAGTCACTGTGAAGGTGAAAGGACATATGTGAGGAGAACTGCCTGTGCTGATCCTTTCTCCTCTTCCTTCAACATCTCCTGTGACTAAATAGTCACCTTCCAATGCCTGGATCCAGGGTGAAGGAGAGAGGCAGACTATTGTTTATTGGCTTGTTGCTTCATTTACTTACAAACCAATAAAGCCTGCTCATCAGCTTTTGGCAGGTAGGAAAATTTTCCAAGGCCAAGGGCTCAGTTTGTAGATGGAACAAATATGGCTTCTTGCAGAGCTGTCAAGTTCAGACACAGCCATGCAGATAATATTCATAGATTGTTTAGGGCTGGATTTCTAAATTCTTACAAGAGAAAACAGCCCCGGTGTAAGGAGAAACAGCCCAATGCAGAGGAAACCTCAAGGCTAGAGACTAGGTTTAGAAATCCTTGGAACCAGGTTCCCATTAATATTCCTTATGACTCAAAAAATGACTCAAAGTTTCATAAAGAGGTTGCTTTTTTCCTCCTTCTTTTCAAATGCTCTGAGAAGAGTATGGAGATAAAATCGTATTGTAATCATGTCAGTAAAAATTGCATGTTCATTAATTATCAGAACATCTTCTGATATACACATCTATAAAGTTCACTTCCCTCTTTAAGAAAAATTCTCAAAGCTCTGGACTCATGTAGTTTCCAGTGGGCTGGGAAAACTGAAAGAATATTTGTCTTTTTTATATTATCTTTTCAGTTCACTAGGGTAAGATGGGGCCCAGTCAATACCCAATAGGAAAGGAAAGCAGATATAGCATCATGGTCAAGAGTACTGGTTTGGGTCCAGATTTTACCAAGTACCAGCTCCAGCTCTTACTGGCAGCAGGAATCTGGACAACCAAAGCCACTTAATGTTCCCGAGTCTCAGTTTCCTAGAATCTAAAATGGGATGATGATGGTACATCTGCTAAAGTTTTCTGTGAGGCTTAAATAAATGGGTTAATGCATGTAAAGCCAGTATGAGTAAGGGCTTGGTCACAATTAGCCATTATTATTATCATTTGGTAATATGAGCAGATCTCTTTGGCACCCGAATCTCTTCTTTCTTGGTCAAGTGGGAAATGTTCAGATTACAGGGGTGGGGAGAGAATAACAGAGAGTATGTGTTATTCTCAGACATGAAATGCCACTGCATAACCTTGGTCATCCAGAATCCTAAGAACCACACACCCACGTTAGACTGTATAGTGACCTCCCCAGCCTGATATACTTGGTCTACTTTATCGACTCATGACTTGGGTCCCCCTTACTCTAGCCTGCTTTGCCCTCTCACGTCTGTAGCTGTTTTATCCATAGGTAGAGAATCAGGAAGTCTTGGAATCTGCCCTCTGTGCCTTTTCCATCACCACTCAGTGACACAGGGGAACCTGGAGTCTGCCTGCCCTAATATGTCCACAGTGAAGATTTTTTGTTTCTCCCCTCCCTCTCCTCCCACTTCCCACCAAATTCCCTTTGAATTCCCATTGCACTGTCAGCCCTACTTGATAATGACATTCAGCCTTGAGTTTTTTCTCTAATTTTTCCATAAATAAGCTTTTCTTCCATCAAAATTTTAAATTCAAAGGCATGAATTCTGCCTTCTGCATCTTCATAACCTCCATGGGGTCTAGCCCTCACTGTGATTCTTCTCACATTGTAAATTTTTAATAAACACTTGATGGCTTGATTTATTTTCTTGGAGAGCAATATATATACACATGCACAAATATATACATATATATGTATATGTACACAATACATATATGTATATATACAATATGTATATATATATATTTACACACCCTTGCTAATGAATCCTTGAAATCAAGTATGTTCTAGCCTGGCTGGGTTATCTGGCTAGACCTGAGAAGCAAATTCAGGTACCTATATGTTGCTCCTAATAGTACTTTAAAATATGTCATTAAAATGTAAAAGAGAAATATATCTTCTCTATAAAGAAATCTAGGCACTATAAAATGTATAAAGAAAATATAGCTCCCCTTCTTGCTCTCTCCTCATCCCTACTTCCTGGTCAAGACAACTTCTATCTGCAGTCTGATACATAAGCTTCTAGATTTTCCCTACCCAGTATGGTAGCCACTAGCCACACGTGACTATAAAGCACTTAAAATGTGACTAGTCAAATTATTTTAGTATATGTGCTGCCGAAGCGAGCACGCGACTAGTCAAATTATAATGTGCTGTAAGTGAAAAATACATACTGGATTTAAGACACTTAGTATGAAAAAAGAATGTTAAATATCTCAATAACTTTTATATCGATTTATATGTTGAAATGATAATATTTTGATATATTGGACCAGATAAAAAATATATATACATATTTTTTATTTTAGAGAGAGAGACAGCACGTGCACGCGCAGGGAGTAGGGGCAGAGGGAGAGGGAGAAAGAGTCTTAAGAAGAGTCTGTGCTCAGTGCAGGGCCCAAAGTGGGGCTCGATCTCACGACTCTGAGGTCATGGTTTGAGCTGAAACCAAGAGTCAGATGCTTAACGGAGTGCAACACCCAGGTGCCCCCAAATAAAAAATATTTTTAAGATTGATTTCACCTTTCTCTTGATTTATTTAATGTGGCTACTAAAAATTTTTAATTACATATGTAGCTCACATAACATTTATATTGGAAAATGATGTTCTCGATTTATTGCTGTGCATATTGCTGTGCATACATGCACAAACACATACGAAACATAACTTTTAACAAAAATATGTATATAGCACATATAAATATGTTTGGCAAATTGCTTTTTTCATTTAGTGGTACTTTATGGACATGTTTTATTAGCATATGTAGAGCTTCCTTGTTTTTAAAAATGGCTATAATATTCTTTTTATAGATATATATCTTTGTTTAATTAAGTCCTCACTGATGGGGTTTGGGATTGTTTACATTGTTTTATTTTTTTTTAAGATTTTTTTGTTGATTTAAGAGACAGAGAGTGTGAGCAAGCAGGGGAGGAGCAGAGGGAGAGGGACAAGCAGACTCGGGGCTGAGCATGGAGCCCAAGGTAAGGCTGGCTCACATGACCTGAGGTCGTGCCCTGAGCCGAAATCAGGAGTCGGATGCTCAACTGACTGAGGCACCCAGGCGCCCCTCCAAGTGTTTTCTTTTATAAACAATGATGAGTGTTTGAGAATCTGTGCACAAATACTGTTAAGCACTTTGCTAGTATTTCCCAAGTGAGGTTATTAAATTAGTAAGTACACACATCTTAAATTTTGACAGATTAGGCCAAATTTTATCATTTTGGAGGGTCATGGACTTTTTGACATTCTGAGGAAGGCTTTGGACTCTCTCCCCAGGAAATATCACAGAGGCAAACATTCATACAGTTTTTTTATAGAGTGTCAGGAATTCAGGGATCCCCTGAGATCAAAGTTAAGAGGTACATTTCTAGGGAAATAATCCACCATAAATTCAGCTTCCAAGTGTCCTCACTGTTGACTACAAAAGAGAGAGAGAGTGCCACAAAGTCATCTGCAGATAATCCTACATAGTGCTCAAGACTCTGCACCTGGCATTAGACAGACCTGGATTCAAACACCCTCTCTACCACTTACAATCTCTGTAACCACAGGAACATTCCTTGAACTCAATGAGCATCAGCTTCTTCCTCCACAAAGCAGAGGAATAATGCCCACCTATGGGGTCTGGCACTTGGCATGTACTAAATAAATACTACTTCATTTTTGGCAATTTCTGCTGAATGACTTGATCTTGCAGCGTCTTCGTTCCTCTGACAGAGACAATAGACTGTTGTCAGTGCCCAGCTGCTGGTCAGGGACTGACTTGGGCAGAAGTCCTCAAAGGGCAAATTCGGAGAGTCAACGGATACCTATTCAGAGTTTACTTAAACACTGGGAGCCTTTTCTCCAGCAACACTCTTGTTTTGAAGCAGTTACCTAAATGGTTGCCTAAACAGTCTTCAGCTCATATTCGGACTTCTGTTTCATTATCATTGTTCCAACTGACAGATTTTAACCTCAAGTATAAAAGCTAAACAGTTCTTATTCCCTTAAAGGGTCTTTGGCTCGCTACTTATAATTAATTACTCCTGTTTGTGTCATGAGTTTCCATCTTATATCTCTTCATTCCCACCTATAAAATGTGGGTTCTTCTGAGTGCCAGAACTGTATCTCGTCTCTCCCCAGTGTTCGGTACAGTGCTGGATATAGAATGCATATTTTAATTCTTGTGAACTGGAATCCCTGTCCAGAGGATTCTTAACAGAGGAGGGAGTTTTTATTCAAATCATTCCTGTTGGTCTGCAAATAACGACAATAAAACAACAGCTAACGTTTACTGAGCACCTACAGTGTGTCGAGCATTGTTATAAACTCATTACACACACCGTCTTCCTTGATTCTCATGGCCCCACGATATGGCTGTTACTGATTCCACTTTACAGTTGAGGGAACCGAGTCTCCAAGATGGATCTCAAGTATGTCACTTCTGTCTCCACTGCCACCACCATCTCTCTTGGCCATGTTCTCCTAATAGGTCTTCCTGTTGCCACTTTGCCCTCACCCAGTGCTTCTCACCAAGGCAGCCAGAATGATCTTGAGAAAATGTAAACTGGGTCATCCTGTTTTCCTCTAGAACATCAGTGGCTTCCCATTGTCCTTAACATCTGATTGGGTCCCTGCCTCCCCCTTTCCTTCCCTGTGACTCCTTTCTCCTTCTTTCCAAGGCTTATGTCCTATCCTCTAGCAGTTCATTCTGCCCTCCTCAGGACTTTTGCACAAGCCATTTCCTTTGTCTCTAATACCCTTGCCCATCTCCTCAGTTGGCTTATCCTGACTTACCCTTTATTTCCTCAGGAAGTACCTTTTTTGGTCTCTGATCCTCATCTTAATTATGTCTCCCTCCTCAAATATCATCCAAAGTATCCCTCCTCGTGAGAAGGCCACAGCTTTCAAGGCTTTTCCTTGTTAAGACCAACTGCACTTAAAATTATGTATTTATTTGTGTGTTTCACTACCTAACACTAGACTGCATGCTCCATAAGAGAAAACTGCATATACACTTTTCTCCACTGTGTCTCCCCCTGAGCCTGGCAATCTGTCTGCCATATGGTGGTGGCTGATAAATAAATATTTGCTGAAAGGATGAATGATACTTAGAGTAGTTAACGTAAACACTGACTATATTAGTTCTTTTCAGCTTTAAAAACCTTACAATGCCCAGTCTAATGCTCTCTGTGCAAAAGGCAACGTTTATTGAAATGATTACAATCGAAATTCAACTTTCTTTTTCTTCTCTAGAGAGAAGACTGCCATCACCCTCGTCCAAAATGATGATGGCTTAGGGCGCCTGGGTGGCTCAGTTAAGCATCTGCCTTTTGTTTAGGTCATGATCCCAGGGTCCTGGGACCCAGCCCTGCATTGGGCTCCCTGCTCATCGTGGAGTCTGCTTCTCTCTCTGCCCCTCCCTCTGCTCGTGCTCTCTCTCTCTCAAATGAATAAATAAAATCTTTAAAAAAACTCCCCAAAAATGATGATGGCTCTAGATAGTAAAATGAAGATTGCTCAGAACAGTTTTACAGGGATTTGTAACACAGCGTGTTAACTGACTGTTTACTGTGGGGCTAATATAGCCCCAGATGAACAACTAAACTCACATCAATCTTCATTTGATGACTACTTATAGAATCAGACACAGCCTGAGGGTAAACACCACCGACAAAACATGGCAGTGCCATTTCTAGGAGAAAAACTGAAGAACTACAAACGGCTAAGATAGGGTTCTTCTAGTTTTGGCTTTCTGAACAGCTCTGTCAGAAAGAGCAAATCCTCAAAAATGAGTTTGCTACCTCATTTAATTATTCTCAGAACATACAAGAAAATGTTTTTCAACTGGAGCATTTTGCATGAAAACTAAGCGGAGCCCTGAGGTGGATCACTGAAGGATCCACAGCCTAAAGAGACAAGGGCAAGTCTCTACAATCTGCTTACTTCTTTTTCTGTAAGCAGAACTTAACTAGAACTGCAGTTTTTGGATGTTCTGGTGATATGGAGATGTTACAATACAAAACCCGAAACATTTAGGGGGAACTCCAAGGAATCAAAGAGCTGGGGGTGAGGGACAAGGTTGAGGATCACCTGACAACATTTAATCCAGCCCCTTGTCTTTGGGAAACTTGAAAAGTAATTATAAGTGATGGTAGGAGGGGTTCTGGTACTTAATCAGCCTGAGAGGAGGGTAGTTTTTCATTACATTAAAACCAGTTCTCTTCTGCAATAATTTAAGTGTATTATGTACTATTTGTTCTCAGTGTGGTTAGGACACCTTGTACTATAAAGTTAAGATCAGCTGATCTTAATCCCTTCAGTCATAGGAACTCTTTTTTTTTTTTTTTAAAGATTTTATTTATTTATTCATGAGAGAGAGAGAGAGGCAGAGGGAGAAGCAGGCTCCCAAGGAGCAGGGAGCCCGATGCGGGACTCGATCCCAGGACCCTGAGATCATGACCTGAGCCGAAGGCAGACGCTTAACCATCTGAGCCACCCAGGAGCCCCGGAACTCTTCCTTATTAGTACAAGGGGAAGGTTTATGCCAGCCTACAACTAACTCTTAGTTGTAATGACAGTCATTCATTTATCCATCCATCCCTCCACCCATCTGTCCATCCATCCATCCATGCACCCATCCATCCATCCATGCACGCAGTGTTTATTTTGTGCAAGACATAAAAAAAGGAAGAGTTGAACATTGCAGAGTCATTGCCCGCTAGGAATTGAGTCCAGGAGGAGAAACAGACAAGAAATACTCAGACTCTTTTCTTCCTCCTTCTCTTGCCCCCTTAGTCTGTTTCTTTTTAAAGGATTTTCTGAGTTTTAATATGGTGGTGCAGGGGGCAGAGGGCATAAAGCAAAAGCATGTGTATATAATACATATGAAGGCAGGGCAAGGTAGTGCGAGCTGGGTTAGGATACAGGAGCTGAAGAGGGAGACAGAATCTCGTGGGGACCAACCGAGAAGATTTTCCAAAGAGGCAGCATTTGAACAGGACCTTAAAATGTTCGAGCAGGATTTTGATGGATTGATTTGTGAGGTGATGAAAAGGCTAGATGGAAAATGAGAGGGTTCAGGGAAATAATAAGGAGTTGGGGGGTGGGTACTTTGAATTTTGGTTCCCTTTTGCTTTTAACTGTTGTGCTTGAAAGTTAATAATCCTAAAAACGTACCAGGATTTAAATGTATTCTTCTGGACATATTTTTCTGTGCAGACCCTCTTCCTCTTGTAAACCACCTCTCCTGTATTCCCTAATAATTCTGCTCAGTCCCTGTGGTGCCGGAGGGCTGACCCCACCCTGCCCTCTGGCTTGAGGGTTGGCTGCGGGACCTAGTCCTGACTAATCAGAGTATTCTTTCTATCCTATTCACCACAATTGCTCAGAGAGGCACACTGGACCCAAGGTAAGCTAATTGGAGTCTTCCTGGTAGACCTGTCATGGAAGAAGACACCCTCCATTTCTCTAAGATTAAGAGCTTTAAGAATAAAGGAAACAGTCTACAAAACCAAAAGACAACTGACAGAATGGGAGAAGATATTTGCAAATGACATATCAGATAAAGGGCTAGTATTCAAAATCTATAAACTTACCAAACTCAACACCCAAAAAACAAATAATCCAATCAAGAAATGGGCAGAAGACATGGACATTTCTCCAGAGAAGACATCCAAATGGCCAACAGACACATGAAAAAGTGCTCAACATCACTCAGCATCAGGGAAATCCAAATCAAAACCTCAATGAGATACCACCTCACACCAGTCAGAATGGCTAAAATTAACAAGTCAGGAAACGACAGATGTTGGTGGGGATGCGGCGAAAGGGGAACCCTCCTACACTGTTGGTGGGAATGCAAGCTGGTGCAGCCACTCTGGAAAACAGTATGGAGGTTCCTCAAAAAGTTGAAAATAGAGCTACCCTAGGACCCAGCAACTGCACTACTGGGTATTTACCCCAAAGATACAAATGTAGGGATCCGAAGGGGCACGTGCACCCCAATGTTTATAGCAGCAATGTCCACAATAGCCAAACTATGGAAAGAGCCTAGATGTCCATCATCAGATGAATGGATAAAGAAGGTGTGGTGTGTATATATATATATAACGGAATATTATGCAGCCATCAAAAGACCCGAAATCTTGCCATTTGCAACGACGTGGATGGAACTGGAGGGTATTATGCTAAGTGAAATAAGTCAATCAGAGAAAGACAAGTATCTTATGATCTCACTGATATGAGGAATTCTTAATCTCAGGAAACAAACTGAGGGTTGCTGGAGTGGTGGGGGTTGGGAGGGATGGGGTGGCTGGGTGATAGACATTGGGGAAGGTATGTGCTATGGTGAGCGCTGTGAATTGTGTAAGACTGATGAATCACAGACCTGTACCTCTGAAACAAATAATACATTATATGTTAATAAAAAAAAAAAAAACAACTTTGGGGGAAAAAAAAGAATGATGTAGACTTTGGCTGCCAGTATCTTCCTCCTGGAAAGAACTTCCCTGAGAATGAAGAAAGCAGCAGCAGGCAGAGGAGAGAGACAGAATTCAGATCACTGTGAACTCATAGATCCCACCATGCCTGAGATCCACTCGTCAGATCTCCATGAAACCGATCCTCTAGTCACCCTCTCTCATTTTTTTTCAAGTTAGTTTGGCAAGGAATTTTGTAAATTACACCCGGAAAGGTCGTCCATACGTAGAGCTGACAAACTGTGTTGATGTAAAGGAAATTTCCTTGGATACACTGGTCTAAACAGTATCAATATAAAAATTGACATCAGGTTGACACATCTGATTTGGCCAACTTCTCTTTCTTACTGAATTGACAGCCGCAGTCAGCAACTTCAGTTAAAATGACACCACCACTGTGGTTACAGTACATGCCCCCAAGTGGGTGCCCAGACTTCTTTTTTTTAGACCAAAGCTAAAAAATTCTTTTGACCACTCATCACAATGATTATTTCCTATATTTTAGGTATTTCGGTCCTTTCATTCCAAAGAATCCTGAAATAGTTCCCTATCTGCACCTAAAATACGGAGTGTTACTTCATCCACTATGGCCATGTTCTCTCTCTCTGGCTCTCTCCCTTCCCCCAGGCCAGAAAGAGGCAGGAGTAATCTGGAGATGAGTTGAAGAATGTGCTTTCCAGAGAAATGAGTAAACTCTTACGACTCAACACATCCTTATTTTTACTACCAAATTAGGGAGACTGTCACAAATGACATCTAAAGATGAACCCCTTAGGATTTTTCCCCACTAAAAACTCTTTTGTTAAAAAGAAAAAAAAAAAAAAGAAAGAAAGAAAGAAAAGGATGTTTGCAGGAGAGCAGTGGCTCCTAAAAAATCCTCCTGTCTTCAAAAGTGATACCAGTTTGGCTTCTTAACTTTATCTCCATGGTCAACTTTGCAAGAGTCAAGGCTGGGTGGTGCTCACCACAGGAATATGTGTTAGCAAAGCTAATTTCAGCATCTGTATAAAAATTTCCATCAGTTGCTGCTGCTATCAAATATCACACTACCTGTGAAAGCTCTTTGAGGGATTGCATTCTAACTTCCTGCCCTGTTTTCAATGAAACTGAGAATTTATTTGCCATCTGCCTTGCCTATTGGGTTCTTTTTGATCCCAGTTTTGACCCTGCTAATGTATCTTTAAGTGCCAATAGCAATTTTACATCCTGTTAATATTCTTCCTAGGCAAGAATCTCATTTTCTATTTCAGTAGACTTCCATTGGTAAAACTGCCAGATTTCCATTTATCAGAAATGCTATGTTCTTTCCCCCTACCTCCGAAAAAGAAATTTAGACAGTCACAAAAGACTAAGTGAGGTAGGTCAACCTGGCCATCTTAAACAAAAGTTCAGGGAACAAACTTTCATATGGAGGGAAATGAGGAGGACATCAGACTTTAATTCCATCTTAGTCTTGTCAGGATCGGACACAAAGGAGTCTTAGGATTTAGAATCAGGCCTTATTTTTTAAAGCTTCTGGGTCCTTTCAGTTTGACAGGTATGTACTAAGTGCTAGGTACTGAACGAGGTGGTGCTGGAAGAGACTTTCCTTCTCTCCTGGTGTTATGGAGCTGGGACGGTGTAAATCTGAGCTGTTGCTGTGTTTCTTACAGTACATACTCAGGATTCTTTTGAATGCCCTGTATCTGAACCCCCTTTCTATGTTTGGGAACTCACCTACATTATAAATCTTGGTGGGTGGCAGAAACTGCCTCAAAATTAAGAAGTTCAGATGCCAGCTTTATCAGTATAGCTTGCAGTCAGGGATTTAGGTTTTGTCAATTGAGAGACCTAACTTGAATTTCAAATTGGGAGCTAGTGACACAAAGAGGGGACCAGGCTAGACTCACCTCCATTTGGTGGCAAGGTGGCAGAGTTTACTAAAGCTAGGGTGACCTCCAGTTGCAGCAGTAGGAGGAACAGGGCCAGGGCAAGCCTCAGTGTTCAGTGCCAGTGGGGTCAGCCCTGGAAGGCAGCCCTTGGTCATTTGGGGCATTGTTCCTGCCAAGGTGGCCTCAAATCAGGCTTTGCAACCCTCCTAGAAGTTCTGTGAACTACCTCAAATCCTTTTTTATGAATCCTGTCTCTTGAATCTGTTTTTGCAGTAGATTCTATTGTTTGTAACTAAGAACCCAGGAGGATGCACCTTCTTCGATGCGCATCATGGAAAATGTCATTTGCAATTGGAGTGAATGATGCCAATATACAGAAAGAAGTGGAATCAAGACATGGGAGAGTGATGTGAAAGGACAATCTGGGTCCTTAAGAGGCCCTGAGGTTGCCACTCTTCGAGCTGACAAACTCCCACTTTCGTTTGGGGTAGCCTGAGGTGGGTTTTAGTAACTTGCAGTTGAAAGAGTTCTGCAAACACAGATGAAAGCAAATTAATACTATATATGGGAGGCTTGAAAATATTCATCTCCTGTGACCCAGTGATCATTTTTCTATTCTTTGGAAATAATTTAAAATGTTAAAAAGCAACACACACACACACACAACACCGAAAACCAAAATCGTTGGAGTGAGGCAAATGGTTGCCTACAAAAGTGCTTTTGGATAACAATATCCATGATGTTGGAGGCACTTGCGGCTAATTCCATGCTTAGCGTTTTCAGACCTTTTGTTCTTCATTTGAAACCATGGTTTCATTGCTACTTAGTTTTGGTCTGTCTCTCTGTTTAGCTTCTCCCTTGTGCTGTCCCCTGAGTCTTTGGAAACTGCCTTTTGAGGCTCAAAATTGGCATAAACTGTGAGACTATGTAAATGGTTATTTGCTTCTCAGACCAAATTGCAGTTGGGCTCCAGAGGTCTGAAAGTGCCCTGAAGAGGCCACAGTGCAAAACACTACACATGATCTGAATGTGTTCATGCTTCTAAAAATATTCTTTATGCTGAAATCTGCTTTGGAGGCCTCTGACCCAAGCCCAGCAAACTAATTACAATGGTTTGTGGAAGATGCAAGGCTGTTTGGTAACACACAAAGTGCTCAGACTGTGATTCAGGAGACCTGGAGTTTGGTCCTTGTGCCTATTCACTGTACAAATGTGTGGCCTTGGAAAGTCTGTTCTTCTCGCTAAGCCTTAGACTTCACGTGTGTGTAAGACACCGGGTGAGATTTTTTTTATAGCCCTTTGTGGCTCTCAGCACCTATGCTTTATGATTCCTTATAAGGTAGCATTTTTCAAAAAAGCCTGAGATGAACTCGATTTAGGAGTGCCTTTACACAGTACTCAGTCTAGGTCGGGCCTCAGGCAGAGTCATGGGAGGAATTTGCTTGGATGAGTTCCCCTTTGAAGGAACCTGTCCCAGAGTCCTCAGAGTCAAGTCTCCTGAACCAACTCCCAAGGCTGGGAGCCTGACTTGGCCCTAATTCTGCTCCCAGCTGGAGGCACCTGGGGAGGTGATCTGAAGTGATGCTGGGACACCTTACTGATTCAACTTTATAACCTACCATTTAATCTCAAGAACAACCATTTGAAGTAGGTGTTATGCAACTTTACTAGGAAGGAAACTGAGGCCCAGAAAGTTATAATGATAGTCAGCAAGTGAGAGAGCTGGGATTCAAACCTGTGGCTTTGGGTTTTAATGCCTGCGATTTTCTCTCTGTCTCACAGACATCCTGCAAGTGAACACTGTTGAAGTGAACAGTGATGTACACATTCAGAGAGAGTGACATGTGGCTGATCCCCACCCCTCTGTCTTAATGCTACAACAGAGCTCCTTAAGAGCACTGACTTTGGCCAAATCCACCTTTGTCTCTTATTCTTGGTGTGACCTTCAGCAAGTTAATCTTCCTGAACCTAAGTCTTCTCACCTGTAAAATGGGGATGAAAGTAATACCTCATGCAGAGGTTACAAGAGTTAAATGGAAGTGCTTAGCACAGTGAAGGTGAGTGACACATTAAGAGGCCAAATTGCAGGAGGTTCTCATGTTTCTGCTCTCAGATTTGCTCATGTATCCATCCACTTCTCTCCATCACTGCCACCATCTTAGTCCAGGCCCCCCAGCCAGAAGACTAGAATTGATCTTCTACTTCCATCCTTGCCCCCCAGATATTAATCTCTCACACAGGAGCCAAAGTATATATTAAACTGAAAGTCATGTCAGCTCTAGTCTTGGATCTTTCTCATTACAAGTAGGATCCAATCTCCTTTCATCACCATGGCACCTTGGTCCCTCTAGACCTTCCCCTGAAGCCTTTTTTCATACTGCTCACCTTACTGCTACCCCCCCCCCCCCCGCAGTCATCTGGGTCTCTAGTCAGTTCCCCAGACTCTAGGCTCCCTCTGCCCTCTGGGAACAGGGCTCAGGATGTTCTCCAGAGCTGCAACCCAGTTCTCTGCTCTTCACTGAACTGTCTTCCTCTCATCCTTCAGGTCTCAGCAAAAATGCCTCCTCTTAGCAAGGCATTCTTTGACTACTCTGGTCAGAAACCTTCCCTTTTATCCTCTATTTCAAACCTTTGTGTAGAGTTAGTTTATAGAGCAAGCTTTATCATATTTTGTCATTATTTTGGTAATTCAGTGTGTATGCATGATGCAGATGGTACTCAACCCACATTTTTTCAGATACTTTTACCACTTCTGTGCAATCCAGCTTTACTTCCAATAGCCCACACCTACAATTTTGTAGGAAGCCTTCCCTTGAGCTTCTAGAATCTACTTTGTTCCTTGGGGCAGCTCTTAACCAATGACTGACAGATATATATGGGTATAAATACCCCAGATCTTTCACTTCTTGGCCAGGATAATTCTGAGCTTCTTCCCAGAGCTTTCCTAAAGGATGAAGCTCCAGTCACCCCCTGTGGTAACTAGCTTTATAACACACCTTTACTAGCCACCATCCCTTATATCCCCACTCTCCTGCCAATGTCATTATACCTCTCAAATAATCTACAAGCACTCAATCTTCATGACAGGGTCTGATTCTGGGGGAACCCAACTAAGACCATGGGGTTTTTGGTTCTTTTTATCTATTCTAGGAGAGTGTACATTATATGTCTATCTTGTTTATGGTTATATTGTAGTGCCTAGTTTAGTATCTGGTACCTAGTAAACAATATATGTTTACATAATGAATGAATACTAGTGGTATTACTATTGCAATGCAAAATATCTTCCTTTTATTGAGTTTATTTTATGCCAGTAACCTACCATGCCCCCACAGAAATGTTAACTGTGCCCGCCAAAACTTAGAGCCAAAGGAAAGGTATTTTCTCTGGTGTTTTCAAGAATAACATTCCTGCGGGCACCTGGGTGGCTCAGTTGGTTAAGCCACTGCCTTCGGCTCAGGTCATGATCCTGGAGTCCCGGGATCGAGTCCCGCATCGGGCTCCCTGCTCGGCGGGGAGTCTGCTTCTCCCTCTGACCTTCCCCCCTCTCATGTGCTTTCTCTCTCTTATTCTCTCTCTCTCAAATAAATAAATAAATAAATAAAATCTTTAAAAAAAAGAAAAAAGAATAACATTCCTGCTAAAGTGTTGTTTTAGCAAGGCTTGTTATACCTAGAGGTTCTTTACCAGGAAGAGATCCCAAGAGAGATTCTCTAGGAGTGTGGCAATTCTTCCTGAAGCCACCTGAAACCCAGTGTATAGATACTTCAGAGATCTTTCATATGACAAAACTCTGTAATGCTTATTTGTGCATGGTTTAAACAGAAAGCAACTGGACCCTGGACCAGGTGCCCTCAGCGAAATAAGATGGGTACCTATGCAGAGAGACTGGCAATGATAATAGGGAAGAATAACAAAAATCATTCACATGTATTAAGTATGCATGTATGGACCAGTCCTTGAGTGTGTCACCTGTAATATCTCATTTAATCCTCAGAGCCAATGTATGTGGCAGGTAATGTTACCCCATTCTCAGAGGGAGAGATCAGGGCTCAGGGAGATTAAATGACTTGCCTAAGGTCGCACAGCTAACAAGAGGTCGAACTGGGATTTTTATTAACTATTCGACTTCAGAGCCCCTGCTCTTATTCCTCAATCTCACCCCCTGGGTTAAGAATACTTAAAACCAGTTTACCAGATGAACTAAGTGAAGTATTTCAGCCTGGAGAAAATAAGAAATAAAAATAAACTGCACCTCTTTTAGTTGCCTTCAACAACCTATAATCACTCATGGAAAGAAAGGACAGGTGTGTTTTGTTGGCTCAATTTCAGGAAGACTTTTCTAATACTGTTGCCCAGAGGTGGAGGGAATAGAGTATGTTCAGGCACAGAAAACTCCCCCACACTGGAGATTTAAATGCACCAGTTATGTGGCAAGTCCGAGAGGACTGAAGCACAGGAGAGGTGGATGGCTGGCTTGGAGGCTATTTAAGATCTCTTTTAGACATAGAATACAAAGGAATTAGAAGACTCGCTCAATCCCTGCACATGTGGTCGGTATTACGTAGTTCTGGGATGACAAGATTTATAAAGGACAGGACTTGAGAGAAATTTACAAATGCCACGTTAATACATTAAAGAAGGTATGTGCTATACATACTCTTTGCATAAGAGAGGCAGAGCTAGTGTTGCTGCAAGATTAACCAGCATAATGTCAAGAGTGGTCAAGAATGTGGGCTTGGAGTCAGTCTATAGGAGTAACTTTGGGCAAGCTACTCAAGTATTCCTGAACCTCAGTTTCCTTATCTGTAAAACAGTGTTGCTCTGTGGATTTAAAAGCTTTTGCAGGTAAAGTATTTAGCACAGTCCCTTGAAGGCTCTAAGGGCTCAAAACTGGTACCTACTTTTCCAAAAACCTTTATTTCTGAAAAACATAAATCCAAATTCTTGTGCATCATTTGTGTATTCTGTAAAATACAAAAAGGACAAATTTTACATTTGAGATGTTAGAGTCTGGAGGTTCAGAGAATCTGGGACTTTTCCTGTAACTACAGTAACTGCTAACATCTATTAAGCACTCAGATACATTTCATGTCACATGGTTGGTTTTCGGCTAAGGCAGGATTAGAAGCTGACTTTCCTGAATTTCAGGCTCTTTTTGTCCCCACCTATAATGGACCATTTTGCTTGTCCAGATGACAGGTTTCCAAAAGGAATGGAACATAAATATTTCGTTCTGACTCTGTTTACATTTCTAGGCAAAGCAGACCAGTTTGGGGTCAGAGCTTGTTCTAACTCCTGATAACGTTATCTCCCCAAGTATTCTGCCCTTGTGCACTTGGCCACTTGATCAGCTTGCCTCCCTTTCCTCCTTGTCCCTCCCTGGTTTCTGTTACCCCAGCGTAGATCACAGATGCAAACTTTTCTGCCTTTCTCTTCTCTACCCTCCTCTTTTCTCTGACTCCACTCCCCCGTCTCATTTCCCTATTCACCTAAACTCATTGCTACTACTTAAAACCTTAAATTTCTGACCAAGTGGCACCCAGTTAAGACATAGCACATCATTAACATGGAAATGGGTTGGCCACAGATGATATTATGGTCTGGAAGCTTATCAGCAACATCAGAATTGTAGTGTTGGTGCCAACAGGTACCAACCAGCAATGGCAGATAGTGCAGAGCTCTGTGGAGCTCCAAGGGAACCACCGTGCTTGTCTTGGTCACCTGGACTGATCTGGTTAAGAGCCCAGTCCTTGGATGCAGGCAGACCTGGTTCACATCCTGGTTCTGACACTTCCTAGCCACTTTTCTAAAGTGGGAAAATACCACAGACTCCACAGTTGTTAGGAGAATTCAAGGAAAACCATGGTTATCTTGCACAGCGTCTGGCACCTGGTGTGAACTACATGAAGGCCGTTGGCTAAGGTGCTGACTGATAAACATGTCCACCTCCTCTCTGGCTGCTCTCCTTCCTGGTCCCTCCCTCCTTGCCCCAGCAATCAGGACAAGCACTCCATAGGATGAAGTCTACTTGATTCGCTGGGCCTTGGCATAGCCACTAGAACGGGGAAGCTAGGAAACCCAGAACATGTCTCAACTGCAGAATTTTACGACAATGAAAAAAAAAATCCTAGTGTTTCAAAATCTTCAGAAAATAAAACCAAAACAATAAAAAGATGTATGTTTAATCAGAAATTCTTTTCTAATATAAAAGAAGATGGGCAATGTCCTTTCTATTCAAATGCAGGCTCCTGTGTCCTGAATCTTTCTATGATTTCTCAGGAGGAAGAGAACATGGCCATCTCCTTCCATTCTTCACTCACCCTACTCCCCCTGCCTTCAAGCATGGAACCAGTCTACTTGGATTTCCTTCATGTATGGGAATTTACCAACCCAAGGAGAAACTTGAAATTCAGAAGATTGTCCTTCCTGCTTCTCTAGAAAGCCAGGAAGGGAAGTTTTTTCTTCTGTCCCTCCTTTTCTCTGCCATTCCTGTTTATTAAGCAAAAGTCCCAAATGAGATTCAGTGCAGCCTTGCCTTTCTCAGATCCACACAGCTTGTTAGTATCACAAACACCCCTCCTGAACACAGCTCTGCAGAGTTCTATTCTTGCCCCATGCCCACTGATTCTGCTGCATTGCCTTGGCAACCAATTAAAATACTTCTATGTGTGTACCAATATCATCCTTAATTCTGCAAATCCAGGGCAGCTTGCTCAGAGGGTTGTGGCACGTCAGGCAGTTGGTGTTCTCTCTGGCTCCATTCTGGTTTGACTTCTTTTTTCACCTCCCAATTACCTCTGAATCCCCTGCAAGCACCTACGTGCCATTCCTAACACACCTGGCTTGACATCAAGAAACACCCTTGTCAACAAGACAGGGGCTGGAAAGGATCTGGGGGACAAAATGGCTGGTATATCCCCTTTCCCTCTAGCCTCAGGGGAAGACATCAGGAGCTCTTCAGCCATGAAGCTGCTGAATCTAACTGCAGTTTCGTGCAACATGGCAAGCAGCATACATTCAGGATTTAAATATTTACTGAATGCTGTTTGCATTTCAGCCAGTCTGCTAGGTACAGAGGAGACAAAACACCTCCTTAACCTTCTGGAGCTTATAGTTCAGTAGGAGAGAGAAGTGAGTGGAAAATGCTATACCGTCTGATGCGTGCTGTGGGAGATAGAGGACAGCACTGGGGCCTCTGGGAAGCTGAGGAGGAACCTATGGCCAGATTAGGATTTGGAAAGAGGGCTGACTTCCCAGAGGAGTGAAGGTTACATTGAGACTCTGAGACCTAAGGATGGGTAGGAGTGGCCACGTGGGCCAGTTTTCTGACTGGTGGACAGTTTCATTATTGCCTTCTCTAACACTGGCAGTCTGGCTGAACCCCTGGGCTGGGGTGATCTATTTGAGGCACCCCAGGAGTATATTCCTTATTTCTCCTGATCTCCAGGCTAAAGTTTTCCCATGAGCCTCTCAAGGAAGAGTAACAGTGAATGGTCCAAGTTCTCTCACCTCTTCTCTTGGCTTTCCATGCTGCACACGTGGATGGTGGTTGAAAGGCACAGTGTCCAAAACCAGCAGTATCAAGACCATGATGCCAGAACTCACCACCCAAAGTATGTGCCTCTCAATTATTCTGAGGGTTGCAATCCTCAGCATCGTGGGTTTCTGTGAATGCTTGGGTGATCAGCAATCAGACCATCTGCAACCTCCATAACTGCCCCAAACACAAATAGAGGATGCTGTAAATTTTTATCTGTAACCATTTTCTCCCATTTTGTTGTCTCATATGAACATAAATTGAGCGCAAATCTCTTATGTGAAAGTAGAGACAACAACAGCTCTCAGGGGCTTGTAGAATGTGTTCAGTGAGATTTCGTTTAAGTACTTCACCCAGTGTCTGACCCACAGTAAGTCCTTTAAGATTTATTAACTGCATCATAATTTTTAGTTCACGTGTCTCTCTTGAAAGACCATAAGCTCTTTGGGAGCAAGGATCATATCTTATTGATTTTTGTTCATCACTAGAGCCCAGCAAAGGTCTTATTCATAAAAAGCATTCTATACATACCTGTTGAATGAATGGGAAATAACAGCAACAGTGCCTCACATTCATTGTCACTGGGTTTACTGTGTGTCATGCCCCGTGTTAAGAACTTTACACAAAATATCTTGATTTATCCTCCAAATGAGACCCTGATCGCTGTCACTCCATGTCTACAACGCGGAAAATAGCAGTCCAAATGCAGTAAGTGTGGTAGTACTTTAGAAGGGAGTGCAAGCAGACAGTTAACCTTTACTAGGAGCTTACTTTGTCCAGACCCTGGCTAAGCACTTTACAGGTATCACCTTGTTAAATCCTCCCCCCCAGTAACCTGAGGAGGTGAGCTTTCTGTTTCCCTTTTATAGCGATGATTCTCAGAGTCGCTCAGTAACTTGCCCAGAGGCACACAGTCAGGACATGAGTTGAGAGCCGTTGTTTTGAATCACAATTTACTTATTTACTTATCTTATTGGAAGACTAAGATCAGAAGTAGCAGAAAATTGGAATACATATTTTAAAAACAATACTAAAATGCCTATTCTCTTATTCAGAAAGAAGTTTTAAAATATACACACACACACACACACATATACATACACACACATATGTACTTTGGGCAATGGAGAGTTCTTGCTTAACTGGAAGAGCTTCAGTATGGAATGTTGAAAAAGTTCTGGAGATGAACAGTGGTGACAGTTGCACAACACTGTAAATGCATTAATGCTACCAAGCTGCATACCTAAAATGATTGAAGTGGTAAATCTTATGTATCTTTTACATACGTGTGTGATGTAGGTTTGGCAGCACAAAAGGTACAGGCCATGTCCCCACGGAATGCTGCCTTCCTTTCATACTGGAACCCAGGTCAATGCAGCTCATAACTCTGCTGGCAGATTCTTTCACAGCCTCTTCCTTTCTGTCATTGGTATCCCTGTGACTAAGTGTCAATTAACTCAAGATAACGTTTCTCCCAAGATCAAAGGAACGTATAAAATTTGTGCTATCTGACGCAAAGTTTAGCCATACGTGGAGTGGCATTTCCTATGTTCTTAGTAGGTTAGCAGTTCATGAACTAAGTGGTTTTGAACTTGGCCCACTGTGTTTTCCAGAGAGTGCTGTCACCCAAAAAGGTATTTAATAAGGTGATTTACATCTAGAAGATTTCAGTTACTGTCTGATGTTAGGCCCAATATAATGTGCTGCTCATTCCTCACATAGCTCTCTAATGGTTGATTCATGAAGAGTTCATTCCTGCATCCTCAGGAGTTATTCCATGATAACATGAAGTCAACCACAGACATGAAGGTACTCATTTATTTGTTCATTCATTTACAAGACATTTGGGGGTTCCTAATATGGGCCAGGCTGTGGGCTGGGTGCTCTGAGCACAGTACTGAGAGACCAAAGAAGTTGCCCGTTCTCCTTGTGCTTGGATAAAAGCTTGGAGAAAAGACAGCGATCGGAGGTGAACTCAGCTATTATTTGAGTCCTGGAGTCTGAGCCCATGAGCATCTGTGGTATGAGGCTGCAACCGTGTGAGCTTTGAAGACAGAGCCTGGTACAGAGCAGGCACTTAGGAGCATTCTGTTGAACGTCCTGGCTTCTGAGCTGGGGATCTGGAGCGGTATGACCCTGGGGCTGCCACAGAGACCCAAGCTGCAGGAAGCTGCTCATGACAGATGGACTTGTCTTTCTTTCCTTGCCTGTGTTCTACCCCTTACTTTGTATGCACCAGCTGGCAGTCCTACATGCTAGGGTTATCGGGTATCCCAACCATTCCAATGGGGAAAAAATGGCTTTGTCTGCCAGTGAAGTGGAGACTGCTCCTCACTTGCCCGGTGAGCTCAGCCATCCACTTGGAGCATTGTTTGGCTGCACTGACTCCATTAGGCAGATACAGTCCATGGGCCACGAGATGACACGGAACCAGTGTGGCTGTGGAGAGACTATATCATACAGAGCACCTGACATGTGTCTTCCCAGGGGTGGTTTGAGGCTAGGTATCCAGTCACCTGGCCTGTTCTGCATCTGTTTCCTTCTCCCTCTCCTCCAACTTTGATTCTACTCCAGATATTCCTGTCCTGTCCTGCCTTTCCTAGCACCCACGTGCCCAGGATAGATGCTGCCTTTTCACCCCCTGACCATGTCCTTCCTAACCATTAAAACACCTGTTTTTTCTAGGAAGTTTCTTTTGATTGGCCAAGCTTCATTTCCCTCAAACTGAACCACCTCATTGCCTGACATTTTAATAAATCATCACTCTTGAGTCTAAGACCTCCTTGTCTTAACTGACCTTACTGAGTTATAATTTATAGAGAAAAAATGCACTACTCTTAACTGTATAGTTTGATAAATTTAGGCAAACCTATACGCCATCACATAAAACATTTGCATTACCCCCCCCAAATCACTATATAGTTTTGCCATTTCTAGAATTTTATATAAATGGAATCAGACAATAAGTAAGATGCTCCTTTTCTCATATCGTAACATTTCTAAAATTGGATGTATCTTACAGTGAATATCCAACATGGTAGCTTCCTTTTTCCTTAAGTGCTATAACTAAAATGATAACACATCTTCTAATGGGTAATATCTTTGAGTCAGGGATATGTGTGTGTGTGTGTGTGTATCACATATGTGTGTGTATATATATATACACATATGTGTATATACATGTATACTGACTAGTTGGTTTTGCCACCAGAACCACCAGGTGGTTCAGTTTGAGGGAAATGAAGCTTGGCCAATCAAAATACATATACATGTATACTGACTAGTTGGTTTTGCCACAATAAGCACTGGGAAGGTGAGAATCTTAACTTTGCTGTGTTCCCATAGTGCTTATAGCTGGACACTGATAGGAGCTAAATAAACATAGAGGGTGGTGATAGTGAGTTTCAAACAGTATTCCAAAAATATCTTCTAATGGCAAGAACTTGCCTAAAACTCTTCTTGGAATGAGGCAGGAGTCTCTAACTACAATATCAGGTTCTCTTTGTGGGTTCAGCTGCCTTTGCATTAGTATGAGACATTTCCCCAAATTTGTTGCATGGACAATTAATATTATTCAAGGTATTAATAAAAGGGAGGAGAGGGGCATGCCACTGTCAAAGAAATTTGGGAAACATTTCTTATTATAGTTTTCTGCTTAGAGATTCACACTTCATCAGCATGCTAAAAGTTCTGACAATGCTGCTGCAAAGGAAAAAATGTTTAGCTCTTTTATTTTTTTGGTAAAAATTTTATTTAAGAGAGAGAGAAAGAAAATGAGTGGGGGAGGAGGGGCAGCAGGAGAGGGAGAAGCAGACTCCCCACTTGAGCAGGGAGCCCAATGCGGGGCTCGATCCCAGGACCCTGGGATCATGACCTGAGCCAAAGGCAGACGCTTAACCAACTGAGCCACCCAGGCGCCCCTCCTTAGCTCTGTTTTAAGCTTGGGTTTGTCTGGCCCCGGAGCTTTAAGGAACATCCATCCATAGTTTGTAGAATACGCCTCGTGAAAGACTGCTCTAATATGTATGCATGTTTTTTAAAAAAAAATGAGAAAGAAAGGGAGAAGACAAGGAAAGCGAGGAGAGCTGTATTTGAGCTGGTCCCAGGTCAGCCCAAAGCTATGTAGTGGCGTCTGCAATGGGAGGGATGAGGAGTAAAAGGGCTGAACAAGCACTCTCCCTCCCGCTCTCGTAATCTCTCTTTATCCTATGAAGGGACGTGTGGGCAGGCAACCTTTCCTAAGAGGAAAGGAAAACAACACAAAAATAGGGTGTTGGCTAATCCCTTAGGTGACCTGCCCTGAGTGGTGGATAACCGAGGTTGCATCAGGAGAGCCTGCTGCCCCAGCCCTCTGCCTTGGCCACCCTAGGGGCGTGGAGCTGCTGTGTTTGGCCAACACTTTGGCCAGACAGCTTAAACTGGTGAGAAAACTGAAAGAGGTGATAGGATGGCTCGCTAAAACAGAGAGGAGCCCATCTGTAGGAATTACCCTGGCCATTCAAATGATGGCAAAGTCCTCCTCAAAAACAGCACTGACCCAGTACATGAAGAGATGAAAGGAAATCAGACTGGGCTAGGTGAAATCAGGCAGAGACTATAAGAAGTGTACAAGAGCTCCCTTTCTGTTTTAAAAATATTTTAAACATCATCAGACAGTAAAACAGACTTTTTTTTTTTTTTCCTCCTGGTATATATGCCTGTGAATTTTAACAGACACCTGGACCCCTATAACTGCCACCACCGTCGGCGTACAGAACAGTTCCCTGACTCGAGAAAACTCCCTCATGACCCTTTCTAGTCACATCCTCTCTCACACCATAATCTCTAGCAACCACTCAGAACCATCATTTTCCATCACTATAGTCTTGTCTTCTTAAAACTCCCTTTCCTTTCGCTATCCCCTTTGCTTCATTTCTTAATGGAAGTCTCTGCATGGTTATGTGTGGGTGTGAAGAACTCCAAATCCCATGCCAGCAGGCTCTCTCCTCCACTGTTACTGTTTTGTTATCTTCTGTTGCTAACATTTATCAGCATCTGTGATGTGCCAGGCATTTGTACTCAGCTTTTGACATACATTATCTCATTTTAATCTTACAATAGCCTCATGATAGAGGCACACCATTATTATCTCCATTATACAAATATGGAAACCAGGGGTAAGAGAGGTTAAGTGACCTGCCTAAGGCAAATAATTGAATCCCAGCACAAACCCAGCTCCATCTGATGACATATCCTTAACATTATGGTAAGTAATAAAAGGGAAGGGATTGTAACTAGGAAGGATGTACACAGAGAGAGGTTGGGGGCAGAGCCAATTTGGCGCCATATGGTTTTTAAAAAGATTTGCAAATGTGTGTGAAGGTGGAGAACCATCTGGGCCTCCTGACTTCTCCACCTCAGCTCCTGCCTTTATGTCTTCCTCCACCTGTCACATGCGGTCCTTGCTGACCCAAGTGGCACCTGCTTGCTGTTTTCAGGAGCTTGGGATAGTTTTAGGCCCCTTGCAAATTTTGCAGAAACCACTGTCTCTGTCACAGACACAGCAGCTGAGACCCAGAAAAGGAGATGGATACTTTCTGGTTTCTACTCAGCCTCAAGTCCCTCATGTGTTTTCTGACCTGATTTCTAGCCCCCTCACGTGCTTGCAACACCAGCTGAAGAAGTTTCTAGGACACAGCCACCTGGTCTGTGTGCTGGAGGTGGCAGGTGTGTTTTCGCTGAGCTGGGGCAAGTGAGACAGAAATGTGTGTGGTTGGCATGATGTGTAACAAAGAAGGGAGAAAGTCCGGCCCTGCAAGACCTGGGGCTAGACACATTTGTGTTGGGGATAGAGTCAGGAGAAAGGAAAACTAGAGAAGTTACAGAAGAATCACAGACGTGGAGTGGAAGGTTCTTGACCTACATGAGGTGTTCATTTGAGCTTGTTATTTGGGGAAGTGAAGGTTGCTATCAAGTTTTCTTCTGGAATCAGCTCCTAGCTCCTTAAGGGTCTTGGAAGTGGGCGGCCAAGCCAGTGCAAGCTGGGAAGAATCACACATCTGAATCATAGCCATGGATCATGTGGAGAAAAAGCAAACAGGCCAGAAATCAGGGTACCCGGGACCATCTTTGGGTGACACTCCATTAACAAGCGGGTGAAAGAGGGCGTGCAATTTAGAGTGAGAAGTACTGAGTCACTTCAATAACAATACCAGCTAACATTTACTGAGTAGGAGCCAGTCCCCGTGCTAAGAGCTAATTGACATGAATCATCTCATTTATTTCTCCCAGCAACCCTCTGAAGTAGGCACTACTATTATCTTCAATTCGCGGATGGGGAATTGAGGCCCTGAGGTTTAAGGGGCTCACCCAAAGTATACAACTATGGAGCAGCGGTAGTGGGATTTGAATTCTTTTATTTTTCAAACCTCAGCTTGCAAGCTTCACTGCTTTCCTGCCTGTCTTAATTTCTAAAAATTCACACAGTGAGGAGGAAGCGAGCTCAACTATTCAGGAGGCTGTTATCTTCTTGAAGGCTTGCGAAGTTCCTTTGGCCTGACTGCAGTGAGGGAAGCAGTAAGAACGAGTGGGGTCTGCACAGCCAGTGGCTGTCCAAGACTCTGCTGATCTCGCCTGTTGGTTTGAAGTAACTGCATGCTGTAGAAACCTACAGCCACTTCTCAAGTTTTCTTTTTACCCAATCGGCTTGGGAGGGTTTTAGACAAGTAGGCACAATGGACTGTTTTTTCTCTCTTGGGCTGGCACCATGAAGTGTGACAACTGGTTCCACCTGGCATACTGGCTGGCATGAGAAGCGCCAGGCCTCTTTGAGCCACCAGAAAATCCCGATGAGCTCGTTTATTAGATGAGCCTAGGTGAGCAGAACAGACTTTGGGCTTCACAAACTCACAGGAAGTTAAGTGAACTCTTTCAGAGTGTCAGGTTAACATCATGGCCTCTGGAAGAGGTGTTTTACAAAATGGTACCCTGCGACAACAGGTTATTTATGCCCTCTTAGGGGAGTCCTTTATACTTAGTATTATCCTGGGCTGGACTCATCCCAGACTCAAGTTCAATAATAATACCTATTACACTCTCCTGCGAGGGCTATCAGTCCTTCTGTGTTTTGTGGAATTCCTTGTGCATGGCAGGGCACAATAAACAGTCAATAACAATGTTTACTATGATAATGATCTTCCAAATGCCTTTCATCTAAGGATCTCAAAGTGCTATGTAAACACTAATTAGTTAAGCCTCACAATGGCTCTCTGTTTTTACAATATATTTTCCGATTTTATAGAATTTTAAATTGAGACCCAGCAAACTTAAGTGGCTTGTCCGAAGTCATATAGCAGGTTTAAATTAATGATGATGATGATGCTCTGCATTTACAAGGCATGTGTTTTCTAAGGCACCTAGAGAGTGTTGCAAAGATAGTTTTCACACTATCCTGGGGGAAGGTGGGTAGCAAGTATTACTAGCTGCTGACTACATTGGGTAAAGTGAGGAGGCAGGGAGGGCAAGTAACTTGGTGAGGATCTGCCTGAGGATGCGAGGGCCTCCTCTAACTCTTAGGCCAGTGCGGCAGCCCAGGCAATACTCGGTTCTCTTAGCTGAGGGATGCATGCCTGCTTGTGCCCTTACAGGACAGACGGCCACGTTCTTGGAAGCGGAGACAGGCTGCAGAATGGCAGCCATACTAACATCCAGGAACAGTTTCCTCACAGCCCCATGGAGGGAAGGCAAAAGGGATGAGATGAGCCACTGCAAGTAAGGATGCCTCAGAAAACGAAGGGAACGGGGGTGGTTGGGGGAGGCCACCAGCTCTGCTCTCTGGCGGAATGTCTTTATGAAGGCAGGGCCTGCCTGAAAGCGGTGGCCCTCCACAGCCCGCTTCTGTGTTGCAGCCTCCTGACAAGGACTTGTTCCAGTGTGGCTTGGATGATGGGCACGACCCCGTCACTGGCGCCTTTGTCTGGTGTTACAAGTCCTTGTGAAAGGGTTCCAGGGACATGCAGTATCTTACCGGCTGTCTCTTACATATCACCACCTCTCGGTCCCACAGCTCCCTATGCCAGGAGGCGCCTGGAATCTTCTACAGTTCGAAAACTTGGTAGCCGTGGATACATTTCGTTGCTACCTTTTCTTAACACAGCCACATCAAAAAAGATAAAAACCTGAACAAAAACATTCAAAGATGTTAGGGACTGGCCTCCTCCCAGTCTGGCAACACTTTCTTAGTAGTGAGTGAAGACACTCCACCTGGAGGCAAGTCAGACTTTGCTGAGTGGGGGAGGGGGAGGTTGCTGGGTCTTAGAAATTCAAACGAGGATTTGCTGACCTCAGATAGAGCCCTATTCTCTCCAAACAGGGCACTTGAGAGAAGTTTGCTGCCCTACCCCCACCCGGCCTTTTCCAGGCCTGTGGATTCTGATTGATGACTAGACCTTGGGCTAACAGGAAGCCTGAAAGAAGGGCGCCAAGCCCTTTTCTGGAATGTGGTCACACACACGAGCACAATGGCGATAAAAAGTCTGCAGTGAAGAAATCACACCAATGCCCGCTTCTTCCCGCTCTCATTTTCCACCGGTTCCACATTCCCCTACTGTCCTGGGCAGCCTGGAGGTGCACTGAACAGAAGGAGGGGTGAGCCATTGAAAGGAACATTTTAGAAGAGTGTCCTGAATGCACATCATAAGCCTATTCTCCTTTGCGGGAAGGAATCCGCAGAAGACCCTCCCACCCACTGTTACTCTTCACAATGGAGTTGGGGGACTCTGCTGGTAGCTTTAAAGCTGTTAGCTAAATTAGGTGAGACTTCACAGAATGCAGCCTTGACTTCCTAAGTATGCCAGCGACTCAGGTCACAGCTTTCTCTGTCTACTTTGACACACTGGGGTGTCAGTGCACATAATCCCGCTGGGGTGACAGCGCACATAATCCTGCTGGACCCCCAGGGACTGCGTCCTCCTCTCGAGATGTGCCCTGAACACAGCTTCCCACAAAAGGCTCGCAGCCAGGTCAGATAAAGTCCTCAGGATCCATTCACATGGCTGGACAGAGTGATTCGCATTATCCAAACACCAAGAGCATGACTAGGATCTCCTGTGCGCCACTCCTGGGCCCTTGTGGTCGTGGCAGCCGCGGAGGGGCATTTTATGTACCTTTGATTCATTTTGTAAAGTAAGACATCTGCAGGGCTCCTGTACACGTGTTGGACTTCACAGCCCAGCCTTCCTATCAAGCCGTCCACCCACAGATAACGCTTTCCTCCCGCACAGTCTTCGGGTGCTCAAGTATCTTGACAGCTTCGAACGGATCATGAATGAGCACTGTCACACTAGTGCTTTAGGACTGGGGGTGGGAAGATGGAGTTGGGTAAAATTAAAACAAAACCTGACACCTAACTTCTCAAAGATCTCAAAAGCAAAAGGCAGCCGGGTATGTTTTCTCTCTTTTTCCCCTCCTCCGTGCATTTCCCATGCACTGGTTGGGACGCAAACAGCAGAAGTGAAAGATGAAAAATAATCACGAAGGCTTTCTTTGTGCTACTATCTTCTCGACAAGAAGCAGGGGGAGCCTAGGAGACTTTCACAATTCTACGAATTCCTGGATGGATGAGATAGGCTCAGGATTCCACCAGGTTTCAGTAAAATGATCACTGCCCACAGAAACTCATCTCCGGGGAAATCAGTGGCAGCACTCTTTGAAACATAACTACAGGAAAATACTTCCAGCTGCTGGTATACACAAATCCAACCTCCAAATGGACATGATACGAACAAATAAGATCTTTCTTACCCCGTCCATGTGGATTCTGATATTAGGCACCAGCCGGAAAGGGCTGGACTGCAGACCTCTGGGGTTAGTCCTGCTTTTCCTGCTGTCCTGCGGGGTCAGCACGCCAGGCCTGAGGAGGGAGCCCCCTCTTCCTGAGCTCTGCCCCGAGCGCACACCATCTAGAAGACGCACGAGCAGCAGGTTGGCCGGCAGTGCCTCGATGCTGCAAAACACCAGGGTCCTGCATTCGGGGCACCTCAGCTCCTTGTGGGCCCTGAAAATCCTCTGGAGACATGGTTTGCAGAAGGTGTGCTGGCAAGGGAGGACTTTGGCTGTGACATCAAGCTTTTCAAAGCACATGGGGCACTCCAGAAGATCAAGTAACGTCAAATCATCCATTTTATTTTAAAACTCCAGTCCTGACCTGGAGGGGCAAAGTCCGCATTGTAGGGTGAGCTGAGCCAAGCAGGCAAATCCAGTCTCTTTGGGGAGCGTCAGAAGTCTTGCCTGTTTGAATGAGAAAGGGAGAGAGGAAAAAAATGTGACTGCTCTGAGAGGTATATCCCACCTACATGGAGGCAGTGTCTCATAAGGCAGTTTGCAAGTACTTTGTTCCAGCACCCAAGTTTCAAATGACTCATTCTGATTCAGTGCTAGCAGGTAGAAGGCTCAACTCTTGGCTGCTGGAGGATCTGAGGGAGCATTCAGCATGGTGACTGACGACTTACTCATTGCTTCTCTGTGTGCAAGCAAGAGCAAACAGACGAAACTGGCCCGCTGAAGTGGCATTCGCACTCCTCTCTCCCAGCTAGGGCTCAAAGGGGCTCCTTTTCCCCTCCGGACAATCGGTTTCAGTTCTCAAATCAAGGCCTCCTCAGAATGCAATTTCTGTGAAGCTGTCTAGGCCTTCTTCCCCTAGGTTTATCTGTTATCTGCAGCACAAGCAGACAGGTTCACATAGACACGTTTATCTGAACCTCATGCAGATGTAGAATTATTTCCTTCACTGTGCATCCTCCCCCATTATTTTGTTCTAGCAATGTACAAGAAAAATTTCTATGAGAAACCCATTTTCAAAGATTGTTTGCCTTAACTACAGGCCAGGATGCCTGGAAGCTTTTTTTCCCCTCCTTCTCTCCCTCCCTCTCTTCTCCCCTTTCTACCTTCCTCCCCTCCCTTCCTTTTCTTCCCTGATTATTCTAGCCTCAGAGACAATATTCCTCCCACAAGATGAAGTCACACAGCCTGTTTAGTTACTCTGACAAGTGTTCTCAGTTTCACCTGAAACAGATAGGAATTCTAGATTGTGGTCACAACCTGCAAAAATCAAGATGGAGCAGTGCATACAGGTGTTGTGTGCGTGTGCCTGTGTATGTCTGAAAACATCCTTATTCCAGAAACAGTTTCCTTGTAGACGTCTGAAAAGAAGTCTCCAGTTGAGAGAAGTCTCCCGGGAAGAGGTCACCCGTCCCTCACAAGTGCCAAAACTATGCAGAGCAGCCCCGGAGGTTTGGCCGGAGGGCGGATGGCCCCCCCCCAGTAAGCCAAGTGGACCTGACACACCAGGATGAGAGGTGGCGCCTTGCCTTCCTGAGACTACTCTCCAAAGACGTTAGCTCTGCGGAGATGTGTGGGGGGACACTAACCTTGAGCTTGTAACCCCAGCTGAGTTCAGCTCAGCACGATCCTCTGCTTGGCCAGGAGCCCTCCTACTCGCTTCCCTTTCCCCAAGAGCCGCCGCTGCGCTTTGAAAACTTTAACAACTCTGAGTCTTACTCATTTCAAGGATCGCCTTACTCAGCCCTGTTAACGCTTTCACTGCCTGGCCAGCCTGCAGCGCTTTTCTCTCAGTTCATTCTCTGCTACTGATCTTTCCTCCATGTAACTGAGTCGATTTCTGGGAAAAGATTATAAGGGACAAAATACAAGCCAGCCCCTAAGGCTAAATATTTATAGTTTATATTTTCACTTTTCTCATTTTGTCTCCTTTCCCAGAAGTTGAAACATGCTCAGTTATACACATGCCAAGGTGACTGTGTTTATTTTGAACCTTTATAAGGACTTGCTGAAAAGGTCAAACATACTAACGGTAGCTATAACAAAGATAAGCCAGGCACCTAAAGAGTACTGCTCCTTAAAAAACATAGTCAATCCTTGAATTTGTAGATTTGAGACAGACTTTAGTGATCTTTTTGCTCAATCTCTTTAAACAAAAAAAAAAGTCATATCATGGTAGTACAAACACATCTTTGAAAACTCAAAGCACAGAAGGGCTTTGAAAAAGGAATGGTTCCAGCCTCTCTCCCTGTCCAGGGCCTACTGGAATCTTTTCATAGCCCCAAATAATACTTACACTTTCATGTCTTGATTTATCAATAAACATTTCATGTAAAATTACATAGGTATTCAATAAAGTAAATAATCGCAATAATATTACTTAACCCCAGAGTAGCCCTTATCTGCGCTAAGCACTGTTCTACTTTACCTGTATTAACTCATTTGATCCTTTTAGCAAGCCCGTAATACACTACACTCTTCTTTACCCTCATTTGCAGAGGAGGAAAGAAATTGAGACACAGGGAAGTCAAATAACTCACTCCAGGAGCCACAGCTAACAAGAGACAGGTGTTCCGTGCTCTGTACTACCGTGTCCTAAGGTGATACAGCTTTAAGGGGAGGAGCGATGGTTGAAGGGAGGTAAACCTCATCAGGGATGGCAGGAAGTCAAAAGATAATGACCCAAGATGACCAATCAACTTCTTTTGCAAATGAGGCAGCTGTGCCCAGAAAGATCAAGCGCTTCCTTGAAGTTGCCCAGTAAGTTAGGGGCAGAACTGGGACTAGAAACTGGTGTTCTTTTTTTTACTGTATCTCCTCTCTCAACTTAAGGATGACAATTCTTTATGATGCAGAAAGTACTTAGCTACAACTCCACGGGAAAATCTTAAGAGGGGACCAAGAGGCCCGAGAACAGATGGTGGTAGATTACATGTTTTAGAAAGTTCTTCCATGTTATTTCTGAAAAAGCAAAGATGCATGGAGCTCACAACAGGGGAGAGCTTTAGGATGGGGCAGATGAAGTCATCTGTCCTCTGAGCAGAGACCTGATTTGAGTACATGTCAATTTCAGAAACCATTTTTAACTCTTTTTTAGCTCTCTTTTATGAAGGGTTTTTGGGCTTCAACAACATCAAATCCACTCTGTTGCCTGTCTCCTTCGATTAATTTCTACTTTTATAAATTCTATGCTCATCAGGAAGCTTCCAGTAGTCTGAGGCCCTTTGTGGTCCCTTACTCTTTTTCCCACTTGGTAAAGCTGAGCCCTCTCCTCTGTGAGCTGCCCTGCAGTCCCCTCACCCTCTAGAAAGGTCTCCTCCACTGCCAGAACTCTTGCTGCAGGGGTGGGCAACACTCTCCCTCCTCCCCTCTCTTGTTCTTAAACACACTCTATCTCCCTTAGATGCCCAAATCTGCACCACATGCACACGCACACACATACTTGCAAAAAGACACACACATAACCGTTGAGAGTAACATTTATGAAGCACTTACTGTATGCCACGGACCCGTGCTAAGACTTGAAACAGATTATCTTATTAAATCCTCCCAACCACCCAATAAGGTAAGTGTCATAACTTTCCTAGGATTACAAAGCTTCTGCTCTGAACCCAGGCTGGCCCAGTCCCAGGGCCTGTGTTCCTTTCCATTATTGCTTCCCACATTATAAAGTCATGTACATGCCATGAATATACCCATATATCTTTATTGTATAAACCCATACACATTTATACATATGTCCATATCCACACACCAGTTGATCTCAGAGCCAACCTAAAACAATACGATATAAACTGCCCAGTCTCATGCACCTCCATGCCATTGCTTGGCCAGTGGTCTCAAATAGCTTCAAACCTTCCCATCCCCAACAAAACTCAAAAACCCAGTCCCATTCCAGGAAGGCAGCATAGATCCAGTAGGCTGCTCTGCACTCCATATCTGGCAGTTGAAGATTCAGCAGAACAGAAATGTGACGGTAGAATCTTAGGCAGAAAGTGAAAGACAGAGAAAGTTTACACTGAGCCAGAGTGGTCTTTTAGTACCTCTTAATTCACACCCTGTAGGTGGTCCCCAACACCAACATATGAGGTTAGTCTTGGTAGAAACTTTTGAAGCTTTTGAAAAACCCAGGGGGAGGGGGGAGTTTTAAATGGGGATTTCATCCTGGCTTACCCAAATGCTACCTTGGCGTCAAATCAGATGAACAAGTAGTCCTCAAAAATAAACAAAAAGGTGAACTATGCATGCCTCGCCAGAGTCCAGGCTCAGGGCACCACCTCCACTGCTCCCACCCCATCAACCCTCCTGTTTATATCTGTACTGGGACATAATGATTGCAGACTGTACTTTTTCAATACCTGTGTGATGTTTATGAGTTTCTGCTTCTTGTATTTACAAGTACATCTCCATTTATGTACAACAAAACAAAACAAAAACAAAACCCTAAATCTGATCATATTGTTCCCCTTTTCACAACTCTTCAGTAGGTTCCTATTGACCTTAGATAAAATCCAAATCCCTTTTCTGATTTACCAGGCCTAACATAATCTGGCTCCTGCCTACCTCTCCTGCCTCAGCTTACTGCACATCTCCCCTTCACCCACCCACACCAGTCCCACTGGCTTTCTCTCTTGACTCAGGACAGTTTGTTTTTCCACCAGAAGGTATTTGTTCATGCTCTTCTTTCTGTCTGCAACATTTTCTAGTGACACTCTTCCTCTTCCTCTCTTCCTAGTTACTCTCCCCCACCCTTTGCTTTTTTTACGCCCCCCTTGCAAGTTTTAGTTTAAATGCCACTTCCTCAGGGAAGCCTTCCTTGACTCTCATGATTAAAAAGTTTATCATCCTACACTTGTCCTTCATAGCAGTTATCACAACCATAATTCAGTAATTATGTTATAATGATTTAATGCGTGATTCCCCAAACAGACAAGCTCCAAGAAAAGCAAGGCACTTATGTGTCTTGTCACTGCTCTTTCCCTTAAACCTAAAACAGTGACTGGCATGTGACTGATGCTTACTAAATGTTTTTGAATGGTTTACTAGTGAATGAATGATGTTCTTAAAAAACCGTGTCTGGGCATATGTACACCAAACTGGTTTTTGTTTTTGTTTTTTGAGTAGGCCCTATGCCTAACATGGGATGTGAACTCACAACCCTGAGATCAAGAGTCCCATGCTCTGTGGACTGAGCCAGCCAGTGCCTCCCCCACCCCCAAACTGTTGATAATGTTTTTACCTTGGACACCTCTTGGGTGCCACTTCGAACGTCCATAGCCTCATCTCCTAGGCTAAATTTCTTAGAAAGAAATTCTGCCAGATTCAGGTGTATGCTATGTGGTGGTATCCTTCCTCGGGACCCTGTCATGTATCTCTTGCCTCCAGCAATATGGGATAACCGTGGGAGCGTGCTCCACACTCACATGTGCATGATCCAGAAGTATAGATTCTTTACTAATGGGAAATCTGTAAAACACTTCCTCATTTCATCTTTTGGAGTAGGCAGTCCTGAGATTTCATAAGGTTCTTCATAAGGTTCTGTGGGATGAGTACCATTCAACTATTGAGTGCCTAATGCAGTAATGTACCCTTGTGTTGTCTCTTCCTCATTCTCTGTATCATTCCTCTATCCCTAACCCTTGCTCTCACATAAATTACCTTCAAGCAAGCAAGCAAGCAAGCAAGCAAGAAAGCAAGCAAGCTTTTGTTTCAGGCTAAGATAGTTTCTTTCAAGTTTAAAATTGGGTCACAAAACAAGTGTGCAATTTTTTGTCAATCAAATTTACTTATTCTTTGGAATTATAATTTTAGAATTGTGCTATTTTTATTTGACTGGCTCTTAACCCTTTGGTGGTCTCAGGATCTTTGCCCTAAAGCTAATCATTTGTAAAACAATCCATAAATCCACCAAAGGGATTCAAGTAATTGGAAATCTAAAGCATTGTAACTGAAGCGGTCATGAAGACTTTCTTGATGTAGGACTCTTGTTGGCAGAGGCCAAGTTTTGTATTTCTTTGCTCTCTTTCCTCAGTACCTAGTATAAATTTGGAAATGTTTTAAATACATAATTGAAACTTCACTTTAATGTTTCTCTGATACTAAATTTGCCTCTCTGATTTGGTTTTCTAATGATACTGGGAAACTTTTGGAACTATTCAAGAAGAGGAATGATTGGAGGAAAGTGGGAAACTTTCCAATAGTGGAAAAATGAAGGAAAGTGGAATGGCAGGGGTTGAATGGCTATCAGACATTCTTTCCTTCTTTGAAAGATGCAGACCCGGAATGAAGTTGACTATGAAATTTCCTCTCCAATCAGGAAGATGTTTGTAGGTGATGAGTGTACTTCAGGATATTGGTATACAATCACTAGACCCACAGTAAAGTGACCCAAACCCCCTGCAAGGATAACTCCATCCCACGTTTTCTAGAAATGTCTTATGGTCCTCAAGTTTAATGAGAAACCAGCACTCAAGTGCATGGTTTTAAAGTCCAATAGACCTGGTTTGAATCTCAGCTCTGCCAGTCACTGGATGGAAAACTGGGGCAAATTACTACATTCCTCTGTTCCTTGAATTCCTTATGTATAAAATGAGGTTACTAATAGGACCTATTTTGTTGATTTGTTCCAAGGAGTCAATGAAATGATGCATACAATAAATGCTTAATAGATGGAGGATTCTTCTTATGTTTCTTCTTTTTTGCAAGCAGATCCCATAAGAGAACCAAGAGCCATCTTCTCTAATCCAGACTAAACCCAAAGAACATACCAGACCATGTAGTTGGTCAGTTCTTTATGGACCAAGATGCTCTAACGCAACGTATCCCTAACTTCAGTCATTTGCATCCAATCTTTATGCTGTTTACCATAGACATGTACTGAGGCTTTCTCCTTGATGTAATCAGAGGAGTGAAGGAAAAAGTGGTAACTTTCTTACTGTGTGAGTCTATGATAACCATTTTGTGTTGGGGGCATCCCAGGCTTTGGGAAACTCTGTTCTAGTTTATCATAAAGGAGTTATAATGACTGTGAAGAACCTAAAGAAGGGCAGAACCCTACCATTTCCTGTGCCATAAATGGTGGTTCACCACCTGTGCATCTGTGTGAGGGACTCTTACTTGGATTTCCTCCTCTTCATTTTCAACAGAAGACAATAATCTACTAAACATAATTTTATTCTTTCCTCTACAAGATTAGAAAGGAATTCTAAAGGCAGCTGTGTGAGCAGAGAAAGTAGGAAAGTAAGAATGCATCTTACTATTCTATTAATATTTAAAAAGTAATTCAGCTTAAAAAATAATTCAGCTGGTCAAATCCAAGTAAAGTCTGTAGTAACTTAATTGTATTGTGCTAATGTCAATTTCCTAGTGTTTATACTGTAATATATATAAGATGTTGGGGGGAAGGGGGGAAGCTGGTTACAGGATGTAAGGGATTTCTCTACCATTTTTGCAACTTCTTGTGTTTATAATTATTTCAAAATAAAAAGTTAAAAAAATAAAAAAAGAAATGGAAACCAGTAAAAACTATATATTCAAAACCTTGCAAATATGTCCCTACCCTTTGACCCTGCAATACTACTAGAAACTTACACTAATGTCACAGATACATACCCAACCATGTTCCTCATATAATTACTTATAATAGTAAAATGTTAAAAACATTCTTAATGTTCAACAACAACAGAGTAGGTAAATAAACAGTGAGATATATATGTATGTATGTATATATATATACACACATACACAAATACTATACAACTATCAAAAATGATAGTAGAGATGTATGTTTAATGACATGAAGGACATTCATAATTAACTGAATACAGAAACTTACAAGCTGTATGAGCCCAAGTTATTTAATAATAATACAAAGATATATAATATTGAGACTAGAAGGATGTATGCCAAAATGTCAGCAACAGTTATTTCTGGCCTCTGGACTTATTAGTTGATTTTATTTAAATTTATTTAATTTTGCTCATGTGTTTTTCTAATTTTTCTACAATGAACATGTTACTGGTGTAAAATTTTCAAAGATATTTCAAAAATAATGAAGATAGCGTAAAAATCACTATACATTTACTAAAACATTTACAATAGAGGCAGTTAAATCCTATAACACTAATACCCTATGCACTACCATTGATAAGACAGCCATTAAAAAGAAAAATAATTACAAAGCTCCGAAACTGTTGTAACGTAAATGTTAATCCACACCAGATACTGTGCTTACAAAGGAAAAGGGCTGTGATCACTTCACTCCTAACCGGTCTTCCTTCTCTTCCTTTACTGTTTCCTATCTGATGAAATCAGTAAATGTTTTGATTCAAAACCATGAGCAGGATGCAACCTTAATTCTTATTAAACTCAGGGCAAGTCTGTGCAAAAGCTGACAGTTTGCCTAGGGTATTGGGTAACCACAATCTCATACTTTTGATCACAGGTGGGAAAGTTGCAAAACTCAGTAATTCCCTAAATACCCTGATTAGTCCTTGATGTTTCTTAATGGGTAGGTCTTCTAGGATATGAAATACGCAAGAAGCAAATGTCCTCTTTTTTTTTTTTAAGAATTAGAATTATTTTTCTATAACTTACTATAAACATTTGTCAAATCAATTAGACATTTCTTGGGCCCTGTAATGGTGCTAATTATCATTAATTATACAATATTATGTTATTTACTCATTTGGCCTTATAAATTGTATCTCTCTCCCACGTAATCTCTGTTCCATGGTGCAGGAGCCATCCCTGTATTGTTCATTTGTGCCTGACACCAGTAAGTGCTTAATAAATGTTTGCTGAGTGATGAGGATGACTCACTTGTGTTTGGATTCTTACTGCATTCCTAGGGGAGAAAGCTTGGGAATGCTTTGGAAACTCACCTCTATCACTAACAGTTCTGTGACCCTGGATACTCAACAGCTTAAGCCTATCCATAAAAGTGCTATCAGTAATATGTACTTCTCAGGCTTGCCACAAGCAATAAACTTCCTAATAAGTGTTGGTAGCACTTAGAACAGTGTCTGCTGCATACAAGTTGCTTGAAAGATACCAGTCGACAGTATTTGAATTCCTCTTCTTGTCCTAGCTGTGATTTACCTCTTTCTGCAATTGTTTCTAACTTACTCTACTGGTTAAGAGCAGACATTCTGGAGTCAGAAGGTCTGTGCCATCTTATTAAATAAGAATGTGACTTTGAGCTAGTTGATTAAACACTGTATACTTGGTTTTCTCATCTGGAAAACAGGGATGGTAGTAACAGCACTTGCTGCATAGGATTATTGTGAGCACAGAGTGAGAAAATGCTCATAAAATGCTTCAAAGAGTGTGACAGAGAGTAAGTGCTCAGTAAAGGTCAGCTATTATTCTCTTACCAGGCGTCTTATTATTTATCATGCTGCATGTAAAGTATAGTTTAAGACTGAGCCCAACTCCTGGTTTATTTCCCTGGGGAAGGAATTATTCATTCCGACTTGGCCATGACATGACTGTCAACTCACAGAGCAGCTGCCCAGAGGCTTATCTGGTCTTGGGCACTGCAGCACCCTGCAGAACTTTAAGAGGGCTTGGGGTTGGCTATTATGTTGGAATAAATAATAACAATTAACATTATTTTGTGCCAGATTCTGTGCAAGGAACTATAACCCTATTATTACTCCCATCTTAATAGATGAGGAAACAGAGGTGTAGAGAGTGGTTATGCTTTGCCCCAGCCAGTGTTTGGGGGAAATCAGGCCTTATGCCCAGGGAGTCTGCATTGTTAACCATCAAGTCATCCCATTTGCTGCATTTATCATAAAAAAGAGGCTAATTTAATCAATACTTTATTGCACTTTTGATTGCAAATTTTTATCTTTACTTCCACTCAGGAGAGCCCAAACCTTGGAAACATAAGCAGCCTTTACACAGTAACATCAGGTTAATCTATTAGAAACAGAAAGGGAAATAAGCCTGAAACACAAAAGGAGGGAACACTTCCTTTTTAGATAAAATAATGAGAAATGCCAAAAAACTAAAAACTAGCCAACACTTTTGGATAAAAAATCCTTTGGTTTTTAATAACAAATGAAGAATGTCATAAATATAACCAGACTTGTTATCTTGTTTTGTTTTTCATGCCCAATTTATGACTGAATTAACTTTTCAGTGAGAATTCTAAATATATTTATCCTGCTAGGTCTAGTTCTCCATGTGCAATATTATCTTTATAGCCATTACCTAGGGGTAGAATATGAGTCTGGGGGACAGTTCATTTCTTGATGCCAATCTCCAAATTCAACCACTCCTTGTCCCTTGCTTGGGACTAAAAAAAGGCTTAGATTCTAAACCAACTTCACCATTTTAGTGAAATGTTAAATGTGTCTTCCTTTTATCGAAATTTTAAATGTGTGTTCTTTTTACTCAGTATCATTTAGAATTTTATTCAAGAGAAACGCCCACAAAATATGCAAAGATATAAACAAAGGGTATTTACTGTTCTGTTGTTTGTAACTGAAGAGAAATGGAGCTAACCAAAATATCCATCTGGAAGGGACTGGTTGTATGTATCATAATGTGGTCATACAGTGGAATAAATTAGGTAGAGTTGTATACACTGACATGGATATAATGGAAAAGAAGACTGTAGGCTGTGCTCATAACACTCATAATATTACAGAAGGGTTTTGGAAGGACAGACATCAATAACTGCAAACTCAAATGCATAAGGGGGCCAGACTGGTTTTAGAAATGGGTCAGGTAGGGACTGTGACAACCTTAAGGACATGAAAAGCAACTGACACCAGTCAGCTTCAGCTGATCTTTGCTAATGAGTTGGCAGATCTTTAGATTTTGCCTGAAAACCTATAAATCATAGTACTTTTCATGCTACTTTGTGATAGTCTATTTACTTCTCTGCCACCTTGAAAGCTCCATGACAATATTTCAGTTACATGAACCTCCTGATTTTTATTTTGTGGCAACCATTAGAAATATTAAAAAATATATATTGTAAGTGGTCATCTGTGAACTGGATTTGTCTTTCAGGCTCACTGCCTATCAACCTCTAAAATATTCTTACAATGGTTATCTTTGGCAAATCGTATTTTGGGATAATATCAGACTATGGTCTTCCACTGTACTATTTATACATTGCTTTATATTTGAGGGTGTTTTTGTTTGTTTGACGATGGCAAGAACCAGTTTACTGGTCGAGGTGAGGGGCAAGGGATCTATACAATGAGGAGTGAGGGCTCAGGCCTCCCCAGTGACTTAGAAATTCATTCCTCCACCAGGTTCTGGAGGTAGGCCTTGTACTGGTGAAGGGAAGGGAGAGTGGGTGGCTGTTGGAAATGTGCAAGTGGACAGTGCTCTGCAGTAAGGAGGTATCCCCTAATAGGGCTGTGTCTAGCAGAGCCCTGAGCCTCGTGGGAACAGCTTTGAGTATCACAAGCCTCTTGATCCACAGCTGGTCCTGGGGCCATGACTCCCCCACCAAGAAACAGAGGGTGTAGCTTGGGGAGTGTCCACTTCCTTCAGTGAAGACGATCAGATCTGCCGGGAAAGGGCCCTGGTCAAACATGCTTCCTTCCCTGATCCTGGAGACCTCGCCATTGGCCCGTGATCCCTGCCAGGAAGGAGCTTCTCGCTCACAGCCCAGGACATCTGGCGGTGTCCCAACCTCTGGGCCTAGAGAACTGATCACCCTCCACAGAACTAGCGTCTCCTCCCCACCCACCCTGCCCTCAGGCAGCTCAGCACAAGCCTCCTGAGGCTGGTCATGGCCCTGTCAAGGACACTCCAGGTCTGGCAGTCTTATTAGCTGCCCAGGCCATGTCCTATCTCCTGCTTCTGCCCCCACCAGGCATGGATCCCTAAAGCAGAAGACAATCAGCTGGAAGACCTGGCAGTCCTGGGAAAAGGTGGTACAAGGTGGAACCTCGAACTTCCAGTCCGAGTGGCTGCAGCAGCGACACAGAGGGAGAGACTGAGAAGTGTAGGGCGGCCCAAAGCCCTGGTCCCAGTCCCTCCCACCTTCCCACTGGCACTCACCTTCCTCCGACACCAACAGCCGCCTCAGGGGGTTTTCAGTGGGTTCCGAGTTTGAGCAAAGAGCAGAGATGCCCAAGTAGGGGCTCAGCAAGAGCTGAGAGGGATGCTCAGGGGCCACAGCGCGGCTTGAGGACCCCCCACCTGGGAATGGGGCCAAGACCATGTCACTCAGTAACTCCTCCCGAATGTTCTCTGGGTATCAGATGTACGGCTCTGCCCTCCTTGTCTGGAGAGGTATCCGGCTCAGGAAAGTCCCCAACTCCTAAAGTGACAAACTTGTAGATGCTGCGCACAGGTCGCGGGTATCCTTGCTGGGTCCTCCGCTAAGCGCTACACTCCCTTCTGGTGGACTGCGAACCGGAAATTCCCCTTCCGGGCTGGCGGGTCAGAGCGCCTGCACCGCAGGTCTCGGCCGGCCCAGGTCTGGAAGAGGCGTCGTCTTCTGGCCGGGGACCCTGCCGCCCCGGTGTGTCCAAGACCTGAGGATGAGGAGCACATGCCGCCCTGGTCCCGCTCCCCGGCCAGGTAGGATCCCAGGCCGCCTGGTACCGGGCGTCCGGGTGGGGGCGGGGAATGGCCCAGCCGGGTCTGGACTCCCGGCACCTCTCCCAGTTGTAGCTGCGCGGCCCCTTACCGACAGCAGAGCTTTAGAGCTGTGGGGCTTGCTTTTCTATCTACCGCTTTTATAATAGCAAATACAAATGCTGAAAATGCATTTACACTGGCCTTATGCTAAGAAGTTCTGAACCAAAGTGAGTTTCCAGATTAGTTCACACTAGAACCAGGTCCAGGAGTTTGCCCACCTTTGGTCACTGATCTCAGGAATCTTGAATTTGGTGGATACCCCTGGGCTCATCTAGATACATCTAGATAATGATAACGGGCTCATCTAGATAATGTTTTGGACTAGGGCCTTGAGATACTTCTGACCCTGTTGGACTATATGAGTCTCTGGGAGTGGAAACAGCATCTTAAAGATGTCGGGAGAGAACAATCCTATCTCTCCGGGTGTATCCGGAGCTTGTGGGAAAATGCATGGGGATCATCATTCATTAATTTACTCATTCACTCATTCACTCATCAAAGGTAGTGTTTACTATGTGCCTGGACGGTTGTGGGCCACAGGTCCCTTCATTGGAGCTTGCGACTTAGAAGGTGATATCAAAGTAAATCGATGATCACAAAATAGAAGAAGTAGTGTGATGAGGGTCAGCACATGGTGCTGTGGGAGACCCCCCCCCCGGAAATCAGGGAACACTTCTCTTAAGAGGTGGCACCTGGGCTGAGTTGGGAATTGCATGCTGAGAGACCCACAGGTGTGAGGGCATGAAGGCAGGAGAGGACCTGGGATCTTCCGGGAACAGCCTGTATTCTCTATAGCCTGAGCACTGAGTTTGGGGCAGGGCGTGTCAGGCTTCAGGACTGGAGTGTGGGCAGCCTCCTGGTCACAAGGGCTGATGAAGCAGTCTGGGATGCCTGGGCTCCATCCAAAAAGCAGCTGAGAGCCATGTACAGGTTTTAGGCTAGGGAGGTTTTGGAGCTGTTTTATATATTTATGTCAACAAATATTTTCACCCAGAGTTTTCATTTTATGTTTCCTCGATTTTATGAACCAAGGGGGAAAATACTATGTATTTAAGCGAAAAGAGAAAGTAACTTTTTTTGTCTTAAAAACAAAAAGCCTCTAAGGGCACCTAGCTGATTCAGTTAGGAGAGCATGTGACTCTTGATCTCTGGGTCGTGAGTTCGAGCCCCACGTTGGGTGCAGAGATTACTTAAACATAAATGAACTTAAACAGGGGTGCCTGGGTGGGTCAGATGGCTAAGCGTCTGCCTTTGGCTCAGGTCATGATCCCAGGGTCCTGGGATCGAGCCCCACATCGGGCTCCCTGCTCGGTGGGGAGCCTGTTTCTCCCTCTCCTCCTGCTCCCCCTGCTTGTGCTCTCTCACTCTCTCTGTCAAATAAATAAATAAAATCTTTAAAACAAACAAACAAATAAACTTCTACGAAATGATGACTGAGAAACTGTAGTTTCTAAGTTTTATACCTTCCTGTGCTCTTAGATTTTAGAGGTTTCATGACATGGCATGCACAGCCTCCAAGTTAATTAAGCCATCAGCTTAGAAGGTTGCCGGTAGATTCCACGCCAGTTTCGAGGGTGTGTATGTGTTCTGTATGGGGAGCTGGTTAAAGGCATCCATAACATTATGATAATCCTCCCTGAATATCGCTAGGGTTCCAACTGTATTTCATCTCATTCCTGGCGTCCTTGCCCACTAAGGGCCTTGCTTCCCTGGAAAGGTAGGTGAATACTCAGTTAATAGGAAGAGCAGAAGCATGTTCAGTTTGGTGAGAACTTGACTTCCCTGTCTCAGAAGGGGAAAGGGAAAAGTCTGTGGTTTTTGAGAGCAGAAGACGGGAGGGGAGGAGCAGACAGGGTGATTGATGACGCTCTGAAAGCCACACAATTGCTGTCGAGGTGGTTTTTCACCCCTGGAGCAGGGTGATCTCATTTGCTGCTGCATATGCATTCAGCCTTGGTTTTCTGGTCTCCTGGCCATGAGGACACGTGTGAATATGCTGAATGTGTATGTGTGCTCCCGGAAGGCCGGGAGGATTTTAGAGACAGACTAAGCGGGATTCAGATTCTACTCTGCACCTTGCTTTGTGAGAGCCCGGCACAGTTGCTTGCCTTACCTGATTTGATTTCAGGATGCTTACCTGGTGTGGACTTTTGTGAGAATTAAGTGAAATGAGGTATTTATGTATAGTGACTGGCACCCAACTGCTGTTCCATAGATGTTAATTTCTTTCCCAACCCTGGACTGAAGCTGCCTTTAATTGGTTTCCAGGGGACTAGCCATTTGTCTCCTTGACTCTCTGTCATGCTTCCTTTTCACCGGTAAGGAAACATATTTAGGGTAGCAGAACGACAATCTGCATTCCAGGCCTTGTGTTACTACTTACTTTGGATAGGTGGCTCAATACTTTTGAGACTTAGATTCCCTCTCTATAAAATGGGAACAGTAATGCTCAATGTTCCTGTACCGTCTACAGTGTTTGTGAGGACTCAGTAAAGTAAGGCAGGGTTCTCAAACTTTAGAATGCACCAGAATCATTCATTTAAAACTTGTTAAAACAGATTGCAGGACTCCGTTGTCCTCAGGGGTTCTGATTCAGTAGGTCTGGGGTAGGACCTGAAAATTTGCATTTCAAACCAATTCCCAGGCCACACTTGGTGAACAGTGCTCGGCACACATTGAACACCAGTTGGATGTGAGCTACTATCATCACAAGCTGGCTAGAATTTTAATTTTAGGGTCCTCGTTTTGACTATGTGAAATAATTACTTAATTTTCAGTTTATATAGAACTGATAAAAGGAGGGAGGAGGGCGCCTGGGCAGCTCAGTCAGTTAAGCGTCCGATTCTTGATTTCGGTTCAGGTCATGATCTCAGAGTAGTGAGATCGAGCCCTGCGCGGCTCTCTGCACTCAGTGTGGGGTCTGCTTGTCCCTCTTCCTCTGCCCTCTCCCCACCGAATAAATAAATGAATAAAATCTTTAAAAAAAAAAAAAGTAGCAAGGAGGAGGAATTTAGTATTTTAGGGGTTAAGAATTTACAAGTCATTTCTGCTAAGGGCATCTGTGTGACCCAGACACAGGAATGAGGGGCCCAGACTGACCAGATCCCCTTGGCAGTTTTATCAGTCTGGTCCCCTTGAGGCATTACAGAATCAAAAAACAAATTTCTGAAATAACCTCCTACTGCTTCCTACTGGGTGATGAGGACAGGTTCGGGGGAAATTGGGGAAAATGACAGGAGACTTCCACATGCCAGAGTCTCCTTTGGTCTTTTATAAAAAGTCTCATCATCCCCAGGGTTTTTAAGTATGTCAAGGAAGGATCTTCCCACTGAGGAAATCATAGGCCCTGACTCTTTTATTTTAGAAGGTGGATGGCAAAGATAAGGGGCATGGTGACACCTCTGCCACTTAATGATCGGTCTGAATTACAGATCTAAAATGAACAGCTTCTCCTCCTCCCTCCCACCCACCCACCCAATACTTAAACTCTCCTTTGTCATTGCTTCTCAGAGCTCTTGAGTTGCAAGAAATGCTACCTGGATCTGCAAGCCTTTAAAGACAGCCAGGGTGGGGCTGAGTGTTGAATTAGGGTTCAGAGTCTAGATTCTGCGGTCAGATAGATGGGGCTCATCTCCTGATTTTGTAGCTTGGAGTGTGACCTCATCAAGTGACCTTCTGAACTCCATTTTCTTATCAAATTGAAGGCAGTAACAGCACTCATTTCCAAGGGTGCTTATGAGGGATAATTAGGTAAGCATGGGAGGACTCAGTGAATGACAGATGTTGTTTCTTTGGGGGGACTTTTAAGAGTTCCAACTCCTGCATGCCTCCCCTGAGCGGTCACTTTTACAGAATTCTCCAGCAATGTTCATTTGGTTTGTGGGGCCTACATTCTCAACTTTTCCCAATTTCTTTATATAGCTTTGGACTACAAGAGAAGGGAGGAGCCCTCTGCATGGGGCCTGGGGAAAGAAATGCGGACTCAGGGACAGTGGAAGTTTCTATGAGGAATCCGACCCTGCCTGACCCCAAGAACTTCTCAACCCCTGTGGGGCAGGGGTTAGAGCCATGAGCCAAAGGATCTCTTCTCACTTGGTGATGTGGGACACTCAGTGGTTCAGAGGCCAAGGTGACAGAATGCAGACTTGGGGCAAGGGGTACAGTGAGACTCTAAGGGACCCCAAGTCTGTTAGCCTTCCCAGGAGGTAGCATCCCGGGCTACACAGCAGTGTTTTAATAGAGGCCACAGCATTCATGGGATGAGAAGGCAATTCCTATAGGAACTTGTGAGTGGATAGTAGATAGTAATGTACATGAGGGGATTGTTCCCCGGGTTTTCCCTCTGGGTGGGGAGAGATCCCTAAATAATGGCGGTGGGAGGGACTGTGATTATACAGGTGACAGCAGTGAGGCAGGGGACTTTGAGTGATGTAGCTGAAGCATGCTGCCCGGTGCTGGCCACACGGTAAGCGTCCAGGAACCGGTCATTATTACCAGCTGTTCCCTGATACCCTGACCTCTTCCCGGTGCCCGCAGGACTGGGCAGTCTCTGCTGTGAGCATCAGAGGACGGGGGACCTCTCAGCCCGTCCTTCCCTGGAGCTCTTTGAAGAATGCAGAGTGGGACATTAACTTTATTTCAAGTTTATTTTCTCCATCACAAGCATGATGTATCTACTTTTGAGAGGAAAGAGTATCTTCACCTTAGGTGCCAGGAAGTAGTGATGATCCTGGCTGGCTTTGAGGAACACTAGATTGGAGTCAGAAGACCTGGATTCAAGTCCCAGCTCAGTTACCTTTGAGATGTGAGGCCATAGGGGAAAGGAAAAAAAAGAGAGAGAGAGAGGGAAACAAGCTATAAGAGACTCTTACTGATAGAGGACAAACTGGGGATTGATGGAGGGAGGTGGGCAGGGGATGGGCTAGATGGGTGAGGGGGATTAAGGAGGGCACTTGTGATGATGAGCACTGGGGGTTGGATGTAAGTCATGAGTCACTGAATTCTACTCCTGAAACCAATACCACACTACATGTTAAATAACTAGAATTTAAATAAAAACTTGACACATTAATAAGCAGAAATGTGAGGCCACAGGCTAATTTTTTAACTTCCTCATTTGTAAAATGGGGACAAAACTGCCTGTTCTACCAACAGATAATAAACATAAAGATGTTTTGTAAACTGTTAAGTTCTGTGAAGGGAATTAAGGAAAGTGGTTTTGGCGTGGCTGATGATGAAGTCCTCTAGGGCTACTGGCATTCTGTGAGGGGATGGTCTTTTATTCCAAAATGAAGACTAATGAGAGAGTTCAAGCATGGAGCCAGGTGAGGGACACAGGGGTATTTTGGGATATCCCTGCGTGTTCAGTACCTCCTCCTGAGGCCGGTTCACAGGACACGAGGCCATTAATCTTACCAGAAGGCATCACTGGGCCAAACCTGAGGGTTTGACAGGTGCCCCTCCCTCTCTACTGCTATGGTTGTTTATTGCTGTCTACCTTCCAGGCTGGGAACTTCTAGGCTCTTAGCACAGGGCCTGCCATACAGTGGGTTCACAGAATGATTCAGTGAGTAAGTGAGTGGGAGGATATGTTTTCTTTTTTTGGATCATGGTCCTTGACTATTTTCTGCACATTTACTCTCATTCTCACACCTCTTCTCTTTCCAGAATATCTTCAAAGCAATCCACAAACCAGAACATGGAAACACCAATACTTGGGGCTAAAAAAACCAGGAACACCTGAGAAAGAAAAATATGAATTGTTCCTTCCTGAGCCATTTGTGCCTTGGGGGTCAACTTTGGGGAAGAAAGGAGACTCCCGAATTGGCTGCTGGTGATAGGGTGGGGTGGGGGCAACAGGCAAAATCTGTGGAGAATCAGTCTGTCCTGACACAACAGTACCTTTCTGTAACTTAAAACATATGTGAACTCTAGGGACTTCCAGCCCTGGAAATAATTGCTTTCTCAAAAAAGACAGGGAACTTAAAAAATAAATCTGGTGATGGCTCCCCTTGTTATTAGGGTTGAAACGGGTGATCTGTTTGTTTTCTGAAGGCTTATAGGATTCTAAGCCAGGGAACAGCTTAATTTTTTGCTGGGTTCCTTTGTTGCTCCCATAACCTCTTAGGAATGGTGACAGCAACGACATCAATGTGGAGAGTGCCTTTCCTCTGAGGGCTTGCTCTGTACCGCCCATGCTTACTTTGACTCGTTTTTCACAACAACCCTGTAAGGTCGGTTATAATCTCCACCCCATTTTACAGACGAGGAAACTGAGGCTCAAGGGGTTAAGTAATTTCCCCAAGGTAACACAGTCAGTCACCTTCATTTGAACTTTGTTTAAATCCTGGTCTGATAGTTACATCCATGCCCTTCTCCACCCCCTGAACTGCCTCCTTCAAAAAGTGTAAGGTTGCCTCTGAAGTATTTTCTAAGCAGTTCAAATACAGCCCTTCAAAATATAGATTGTGTGTATTTCGTGGACAAGAAATCCTCCCCCCTCCCTAATCCCTCCCTTTAAGAGTTTTTCATCCACTGCTCACCCCCCAGGGTTCAGCCTGGAGCCTGGGGGAGAAAATGGGACAAGAGAACAATAAAACAAAAGACTCCAAGACCTGTAACCGATCATGATTGAAACGCACTTTCCCAGCTTCATAAAATGTCAGCCTGATTCTCTTTGTTCTAAAAGTTCTGCTTTCACAAAGCATCAATTTCCCCTAATAATAAGCCTTTTTATTCTTCATCTAATGATGCAGCCTGGTCTTGAGAATTCTTATGATCTCTATTGCTCATCCAAGGATGACAGAAGCACGCACAATGAATTTATCACTTCCCTCCTTTACCTTTCGTATCATACATGATTTCCATCCCAGTGCAAGCAGGGGCTCTGAGCAGTGTCCCCCCATTTCCTCTACCCCGTCGCTCTCACACAGCCATGAACAGCTCTGAATTCTCCACACAGCATCATCGGTTCTCCATCATCTTTCTTTTTTTCCCCACCCCTCCACGGTGACTCTTGTGTCTGCTGTGGGCACTTTCCCATGGGGGGGGGGCAGTATTTTTGACTGGTTGAGTGTTTGAAGTAACATTTATCACACATGAACTGTGTTCCAGGCACACTCTGAGAGTTTGAACAGGTGATCTCATTTGCTGCTCACAACACCCTGATGTGGGGGGTCCTGGTAGTAAACCCACTGTACAGAGGAGGAAGCTGAGGCACAAGAAGTCCAAAGACAAAGCCCTCTAAGTGTCTAGATTCTAGAGCCTCTCTTAACCATTGGGACTCACTGGCTTGAGGTTGTCTGGAAACTTCTATGTGAAAGTTAGACAGTGTTGAGAGTAATATCTGGCTTTTGAAGTTTTCAGCCCAAAGGGCTCTAGAGAATCAAGGTGGACAATAACCTTGGAAGGGTCAAGCCATGCAATAACAATAACTATAGGGTTTACAGAACAGCCACAGAGCATATGAGATTACCAAAAAAGGACACAAAGCAGGGCCCAGGAATGGTGGTGGGAAATGCCCCTGCTCTTGCCTCCACTGGTCAGGGCCTATGAGACCTTCTCCTAGTCATCTGCATCATCCCTTCACTTCTCTCTCACCATGGCCATCCAGAGATTGGTAGTGAACCCTTAGGACGGCAGTTCTCAAAGTTTCACATACGTCAGTGTCACTTGGGGAGCTTATCTAACGTGCAGATTTTGGAAATTCTGATTCAAGAGGCCTGGGCGAGAGACTCACTGTTTTTCATTCTTAACTAAGCACCTCAGAAGATCCTAATGCAAGAAGCCTCCAAGCCACTATTTAAAGTAACCACTGCTTCTCGGATTACAGCATTAGGAAAAGAAAACAAGAAGCCTAGTTGTCTGTGGCCTAGCTTTGCCTCGAGCACTCTCTCAAGGATGGCTGGGAGCCCAGCATCACTTGGTTGGTTGTTGCTCTTTGGTCTTTACCTCTGCTGCTGGGGAGGAGGCAGCTGAGTAGCTCTTCGTCTGGATCTGCTGTGCTTATTGTAGGAGCTCAGTAATATTTGTTATTATTTTTTTAACCTTCTGGACTAGAATCAAGATTTTTATCTTCTGGTCTGAGATCTCCTACCAGGAGCTTTTCTAACCTTTGAATCCCCATTTAGACCCACTGAAATGGCCAGGAAAGAAACACTGCACTAAAGGAAGACGGCTGCCTGTTTAGGTGTGGACACACCTGAAGTTGCCTCAAAACTCATTTCCTCTGATTAGATTATGCTGGAAACCTCACCTCTCACAGGAGGCTTTTTTCCCATCCCAGATATGATCTCCTGCCAGGCACTCCCGATTGTTGCACTCATTTTACGGCCAACACATCAGTGTCTCGTTGTCTTTAATCACCATCTCCATTGGGTTAGTAATAAATCTCTGAACAGTTTCTGCAATTAGCTATTTGGTTTTTCTTGGTCTCTAGCATGCGTCTAAAACCAGGACTCTTCTGATGTCCACACAGGCTATAGGCTCGAGTAGGTCAGGAAACGTCTGTCTCGAAAGGCTAGCACAGTGCCTGAAATACACAAGGTGTTCAGTAAATGTGTGTGGATTAAGTGATTGTAATTTTACAAATCCACAGGTTTGGTTGGTTTTTTTCTATGCTTTCCCTTTCCTTCACATTTTTGTTTAAATTCTAGTTAGTTAGCATACAGTACAATATTGGTTTTGGGAGTAGAATTCAGTAATTCACCACGTAAAAATAACACCCAGTGCTCAACAGGACAAGTGCCGTCCTCAATACCCACCACCCATTTAGCCCATCCCCCACCCACCTCCCTCCATCGCCCCTCAGTTTGTTCTCTATCGTTAAGAGTCTCTTATGGTTTGTTTCCCTCCCTCTCTCTTTTTCCCCCTTTCTCATATGTTCATCTGTTTTGTTTCTTAAATTCCACATATGAGTGAAATCATGTGGTATTTGTCTTTCTCTGACTTATTTCTCTTAGCATAATACACTCTAGCTCCACCCATGTTGTTGCAAATGGCAAGATTTCATTCTTTTTGATGGCTGAGTAATATTCCAGTGTGTGTGTGTGTGTGTGTGTGTGTGTGTGTCCATACCCCATATCTTCTTTATCCATTCCTCAGTCGGTGGACATTTGGCCTCTTTCCATGGTTTGGCTATTGTAGGTAACGGTGCTATAAACCCCTTCAAATCTTTATTTTTGTATCCTTGGGGTAAATACCTAGTAGTGCAATTGCTGGATTATAGGTAGTTCTATTTTTAACTTTTTGAGGAACCTCTATACTGTTCTCCAGAGTGGCTGCACCAATTTGCATTCCCACGTAGGTTTTTGTTTTTGTTTTTTTGAGGCAGCTGTCCCCAGACAAGACTCTGGGGCTGGATAGGTAAACATCCAAATAAAATGTCATGCTTCTTGGACAAAAATGAGAAAATTTAGCACATTGTTTTAGTTTTGTCATAAAGCTAAATTTATTTAGTGTAGAAATACTGCCTATTCTGAGCCTGTGTTCTTCCTAATTTGGGAGTATTAAAATTACCCTTTTGTGAGGTGACAATAATAGATGTCATTGTATTGACTAAACTGATTCCCACCCCATTCTTTTGAGGAGGCTCCTACATCCCTTGCCTAGATGATTTGCCTAGGTGACTCCAGGTAACTCCAGAAGTAGCCTGCCTGAGCCCACTCTTCCCCCTTATCTATCAGGACTTCTCATGACAAACCAGGGAAGCTGATTCTAGCTTTTGCTAGTGTGAGGTATTTCCTCAAATACAGAAAGAATATTTAAAAGATGATGGGTCTAAATGCAGGGTGCTCTCCTGAGTTGGATCCTGGAGCAGAAAAAGAGCACTGGTGGAAAAACTGGTAAAATTCTAATAAAGTTTGTAGTGTAGTTAATGGCAGTCTACCAGTATTAATGTCTTTGTTGTGCCAGATGTACCATGGTTATGTAAGATGTTAATAGGAGAAACTGGGTGAAGAATATAAGAAGTCTCTGTACTATTTTTGTAACTTTTCTAAGAATTTAAAATTATTCCAAAATAAAAAGTTTATTTAAAAAAAAGATAAATGCTCACAGTCTTGGGTGCTGAGCAATTCACTTGGCCAGAGTTACCTTTTTTAAAAATGTAAATCAGAGCGTATCAGTATCCTTCTTAAACTCTCTCAGTGGCTTCCCATTGCTCTATGAATAGAAATCCAAATCCAGGCCCTGCTTATTTCTCCTACCTCACCTCCTCTCTGTCTACTCCGTCTTTGACCACTTTATTCTACTCACACTGGCCTTCCTCCAGTTTCTCGATGAGGCTGTGCTTGTCCCCGCTTTAGGCCTTTGCCCTGGCTTCTGTCTTGGATGCTCTTCCTCCAGGTCTTTACATGGCTGGCTTGTCTTGATATTTGGGTGCCTTTGCTGCCCACCCACTCTAAAGTAGCTTCCCTGCCTATCCTCTCCTTCATTTCACTCTGCTCTGTGTTCTTCACAACACTTAACACCATCTGTCAAATTATTTAAATGATTTCTTTGCTTATTATTTGTTTATTGTCTTCTCCTCCCCCTGGGATGTCAGAGGTTTATTGTTCATCACTGTATCTCTATAACCTAGAGCAATGTCTGACATATAACAGGGGCTCTGGAATTATTTGATGTGTGAATGAAAGAAGGCACATTTCATCCCGGAAGCCTTCATGACTCCTGGTCAGGCATAAGAACCCTCCATTCAGCTTCCATGGCCTCTGGCACTTCTCTTTCCCACAGCTCTTGCCCCAGTGGGTTGTAACTGTCCACTGACCCATTTGTCTCTTCACTAGGGCCCTGAGCTCTGATGGGTAGAATGATGTTACTACTTTTTTACTCTTAGAGATGGCATAATGCCTGGGACAACACTGACATGACACCCAACAGTGGTAAAACTCATTAGGGCCCCTGGCTTAGACACTTGCTGGCCAACTTGGGGAGTCAGAAGTAAACCCTATTTTATTATTATTAATTTATTTATTTTGGGGAGAGAGCATGCAGGGGAGTGGGGAGGGGCAGAAGGAGGAGAGAATTTTAAGCAGGCTCCACGCTCAGCGCAGAGCCTGATATGGAGCTTGATCTCACAACCCTGAGTTCGTGACCTGAGCTGAAATCAAGAGTCGAATGCTTAACCGACTGATCCACCAGGCACCCCAGAAGTGAACCCCTTTTAGACAAGACCAGTCACTGATCACTTCATTTATCTTCGTAGTGTCAGTGCCTTGCACTGGAATAACTGTTTGTGCATTTTAAATAAATAAAGGAGAGAATGGGACAAAATAGCCTGGCTATGGGATTGGAGGGGGAGTTCAGAAATGGACTTTGAAATTCAGCCAATATCTAAGTACTGCCTGGAGTGTACTCTCAAGGAAGAAGTGAATTGACTGTTTCATGTTTGTTCTGTCTTTCTATGTTTTATCTCTTATCTGTTTCCTTAGGTCTCTTGTCAGTCATATTTTCTCCAGGTAGAGTTTTTCTTGACCCTACTGTCTTCGTTTCATTTCAGTCTCCTTTTCATCCTACCTCCTTTCTGTTACTAAGCCAGGTCTTCTCCAAACTGTAAACCCACAGCTGCTGCTTTGGCTTCCCCAGCAACCTCACTCAGCAATCACCACAATATGCAAGGGACACCCAGGGAAAGAAACAGCCTCTTCCCCTAATGAAGTGTCAGCCCTTCATCTTCTCTGATTTAAGCAAGAAATGCCATAGAATCTTGGAAAGAATGTATAACTCGGAGCTAGACTGAATGCTTTTAAAACCCTTTCTTAGACATTCAGGTGGCCAACAGACAGATGAAAAGATGCTGAACATTGCTTATCATCAGGGAAATGCAAATGAAAACCACAATAAGATGTCATCTTATACTTGTCATAATGGCTACAATCAAAAACACAAGAAATAACAAGTGTTGGCAAAGATGTGGAGAAAAAGGAGCCCTCATGTCCTGTTGGTGGGAATGCAGTTTGGTGCAGCCACTGTGGAAAACAGTATGGAATTTCCTTAAAAAGAATTGAAAATAGAATTACTGTATGATCCAGTAATTCCACTACTGGGTAGTTACCCAAAGAAAAGAAAAACACTAATTCAAAAAGATATATGCATCCCTGTGTTTATTGCATTATTATTTACAGTAGCCAAATTATAGCAGCTCAAGTGTCTACTGACAGATGATGGATAAAAAAGATGTTACACACACACACACACACACACACACTGGAATGTTATTTGGCCATAAAAAGAATGAAATCTTGCCATTTGCAGCAACATGCATGGGTAGTCCTAGAGTGTATAATGCTAAGTGAATAAGTCAGTCAGAGCAAGACAAATACCAGCTGATTTCATTCATATATGGAATTTAAGAAACAAATCAACAACAACAACAACAAAAAGACAAAAAACCAGACTCTTAAATACAGAGAACACACTGGTAATTACCAGTGGGGAGGTGGGTGGGCAGATAGGTGAAATAGATAAAAGGGAGTAAGGGTACACTTATCTTGATGAGCACTGAGAAATGTCTAGAATTTTGAATCATTATACTGTACACATGAAACTAATATAACACTGTGTGTTAATTATACTTCAATAAAAAAAAATACAACCTGTTTTGTAATAAGTGAGTGATTTAGGGCAGGAAGTTTAACCTCCCAGAGCCTTGGTTTCCTCATCCACAGAGTGGGAATGTGGCTGTTAATGGACATGTGCACACACACACACACACACACACACACACCCCAAATGGCTTACCTTCTTATCCTTTCAATATTAGCTTAAATCTTATCTGCTTTCTCTGATAGCTTAAATCTTATCTGCTTTCTCTGAAGTAGGTCCCTTGGTCTCAGTCATAGCCCTTCTCACAATTTATAATAAGTTGATTTATATGTGTTTTGTGTCCTTTCCCCCATTAGAGTGCAGACAGGAGGTATAGTTATCATTAGCACTGTACCCAAGGCTTTGCAACAGAGGTTAGTATCGAGGTGGTAGATTATTATGTCATTATTAATCCACTGTTTTTATGGACAGTGGGGAAATTATTGCAAAGAAGGGAAAATACACATCTCTGGGCAACAAGATCCTCTTTCTTGGTTAATGGAGAGACTAATTTGTTTAGATCCATGAAGGTCAAGCCATGGTCTGGGGGTGCTGACCAAAAGGATCTTACCTTCCAGTGAGAGCTTGTGTTTCAGTGGCTGTCAATTTCCGATCAGCCCCCGAGTTTGAGAAGATAAAGTTTCTTGGATGTCTCTTGCCCTCCAGTCTGTTTGTGTAGTTTCGATTTATTTTAGTCATGAATTCAGTTGGCATTCTCCCTCTGGAACCCTGTTATTAAAACAAACTTGACAGAGACTCTGCTTGCAGGTACAACAGCATAGGAATGAAATGAACTCCCATGTACAATATGAGTCTCAATATTGGTTCAGCCTTGGCATGACACTTAGAATGAGTGAGAGCAATGGGGATCTCATTAATCCTCACAATTTAGCATCAGCCTCCAGGAGAGGAGAAAATCTTGTCTGATTGTATTGTCCTGTTAGCCTTGTAAATTCACAGGAGAGGGCAGTAAAAGGAGCAGGAATATTTATCCCAACTCTTTGGTCATTTGCTCATGAATCTAAGACAGAAGACTAACTGAAAAGGATTTATATACATAAAATGAAATCGTGGTGAGAAAGCTCAGATAGATGGAGAGAATTATTGTCAGTCATTCATTCATCTTTCATTTACTGAGCATCTACTACGTGCTAAGCACTATTCTGGACACTGCGAATGGAAAAGTTAAGAAGCCAGTCAAAATCCTTGCCCTCAAAGAACTTACATTCTGGTAGGAAGAGATAGACAACAACCAAATGAGCAAGTTAATTAATAACTTCCGTAAAGAAAATAAATCAGGGTAATGTTAATAGGACTCTGAGATGAGAGTAGTGGGAACTTTTAGGATAAGAGGAAAGACTTCTCTGAAAATGTGACATGGGAATGAAAAGTAGAGTTTTGGATGGCAGCAGCTGCAGAGATGGAAGTTAGCATGGCTGCTAATGAACTGAATGGGAGGAAGCCTTGTGCCTGGAATAAGTTCAACATCAGGGAGAAAAAGAGACCCCGCAACCCCCTCCAGATGCTAAAATACAAATAATTAACACTTCCACATTCTTAACTACTTACTAGTGATGTTTATTACTTAACAGCAATGTGACCTGGGACAAGTTATTCATTCACTCTAATTTGACAGCTATCACATGAGAGTCATAAAGTCTATACACCTCCATGGCCTTCTTACAGGAATTATACATGACAGCAATAAAGGTTAGTAACTATTGAGTACTTATTATGTGCTGGTCACTGTGCTATGTGCTTCACATATAATACCGCATTTAATCTTCTTGATAACTTTCTTAATTAAGAAGCACTGTAATCCCTGTTTTGCAGATGAGGAAACTGAGTGCAGGGATGGTGAGTAACTTGCTCACGGTCATTCAGAGTTGGGATTTGAATCCACACTCTTTTCTTCCAAAGCTCTCAACCTTACCCCTGATATCTTCCAGATGTGGAAGCCTTACAACGGTGCACACCGGGCACCTAGCCCAGTGTCTGCAAGTGGTAGCTCTCAGTGCTTCTAGACCCATCGTTACTTACTCACATTGTCTTTCTTCCACTTTACAGCAGTATGATTGATTTTAGACCCTGCATTTTAGAATGTGACTTTCAGAAGTCAGGGATTTACCGGAGAGCTGGAGCTGGAAGCCGGATCATCTGATTCCTAATCCCTAGGTCTTTTCCCTGTCGTGTGCCTCCCCGGAGTTTTTGCTTATTATAATTAAGCATATTTTGAAAGGAACCCTCAGAAATACACACTGAATTTGCTTTAGTAGATCCAGCTGTTTGCAAAACAATAGGTTCAATTTTCTTCCTTAATACTGCCTCTATTAACATTTAAAAGATCCCTCCATATTCATTGTTCCTATTTTAAGCTGAAAAACCATCAGAGCATTTCAGTATTCATCAGCTGATGAAACCCAGCAGGTTTCTGAATCGACACCTACTCTGCCACCTTTTGCCCAGGCGCCGCGCTCTGTGCCTGTCTTGCTCCTCCTTGTGTACGTCCCAGGAATTTCAGGTTTCCCTGGGACCTCTCAGCTAGGAAACTTTGTTCCTCGTAAGTAAGTTTCTTTCTCGTTTTTGGCATGTGGTCATTCATGTTCTCTTGGATTTTTAGAGTGGAACTTAAACTTGAAATTTTTTCTTTAAAAAAATATTCTTGGATGGGATTGTTGGAATACAGAATCTCCCTCTGAGACTGGAAGAAAACACATCTGAGCTCTCTGCCTGGCCAGGCAATTACAGCTATAAATGGAAAGAGGACATGACAGAGGAAAAGTAAGGCAGAAGGAGTATCTCTCCCCTTGTTATTCATGAGGCTAAAGCGTCTTCTGCTCTTTCTTTGAGAATGGTGCTGATGCATACCTCCAAATCAGATGTTGTCTTTGGACTTGAGATGTCTTCTCCATGTCTCCACTTAGAAGTCTAACAGGCAACTCAGATTTAATGTGATGAAGACAGACTCCTGACTTTCATCCCCGGACTTGCTCTTCTCTCAGTATCCCCGTATCTATTAATAGCAACTCTGTTCTTTGGTGTGCTCAAGTAAACATGTTGGCGTCTTCTCCGCCATTTCTCCTTCTCTTATATGACCCCGTGTCCAGTTCATCAGCAACACCTGTTGGCCTTCACCTTCAAAATAGATTCAGAAGCTGACCATGTCTCACCATCTTCACAGCTGCCACCAGGGACCAAGCTACCATCCTCTTTCCTGATTTCCATGATCTCTTAACTGGCCTTTTGCTTTCACTCATGCCCTTCTTCTTCAGACTCGGTGTGATAGCCACAGTGATCCTTTTAAATCTGCATTGGCGTATGCCCCACCTTTGCTCAAAACCCTCCAATGGCTTCCTGTCTCTTAGAACAGAAAGTTAAGGGGCACCTGGGTGGCTCAGTGGGTTAAGCATCTGCCTTCAACTCAGGTCATGACCCCAGGGTCCTGGGATCGGGCCCCGCGTCGGGCTCTCCCCCGAGCCGGGGGTCTGCTTCTCCCTTTCCCTCTCCCTCTCCCTCTGTGATCTCTCTTGCTTTCCCTTTCTCTCAGATAAATGAATAAAATCTAAAAAAGAAAGTTAAATCCTTAAAATGGCCTATGAAGCCCTCCAGGCTCCTGCCCCTCCCCATTATAATTCTAATCTCATCTAATCTACCCCCCATCCATTCCAGAATGTAAGTCCTATGAGGGAGGGCTGTTTGTCTGATTTTTCACTCTATTTACAGTGCCAGCAATGGTACCTGGCACATAGTAGGCACTTGAGCATATTTTTTAAATGAATGAATGAATGACTGTTAAGAGATGACTGTAATGCCCAACTCTATTAAGTCAGGAATCATTTCATTACAAACAGAAAACCAATTCAAATGGAATGTGGGTGGGTCACTTCTAATGTGATTGGAAATTCAGGGGTGCATTACGTTTAGGGTAGCTCTGTTCAGGAACTCAAATGAAGCCATTGGTCTTTGACTCCCTTTGTCCGTTATCTCCTTTTCTTCTCTGTTAGCTTCATTCTCAGGCAGGCTTTCTTGGTCACCATAAACTTCAGCATTACATAATACTATATTAATAATCCCAATGGGGACAAGTCCAGGAGACAATCTCATTGGCCCAGGTTGAATCATGTGCCTCTTTCTGAACCAATCACTGTGATCCAGGGTGATGAAATGCTCCCATTGGCCAAGTTGATTCATCTAACCACCCGTCGAGTAGAATATGAGAGTAGGGGTATCAGGCCCACCAACACTCCATAGACTGAGAGAGAGGGAGGACTGCTTCTGTAAAGGGAAGTACAGCTGTCATTGTCAGGTTCATCCCACATTACCACCAGATTGATTCTTGCAAAACACGGTTCTGATCTTGTTGCTATTATGCTCTAAGATCCTCAGTGACTCCCCGTTGAAATAAATGCCAAAATCCTTGGTCTGGTTTTTAAGACTCATCATAATGTCCTAATCTGTGTCACCATGCACTCCCATATTCCCTTTACTGCAGAAACACTGGACTGTGTGCTATTCTTAGAAGACCATTTGTTCATTTATCAGTCCATACATATACATACATGATATTTCTATGTGTCCCAGCCTTTGTTCATTTAGTGACCACTCTCCTGAATGCCTTTTGCCTTCTTTGTGCATATAAAAGCCAACATATTTTCTAAGATGTCCTCATTTTTCTAAGCCCCACGTAGCTCATAATGATTTATTTCCTCCATCTCTCTCCATAGTACTTTATTTATTCCTCTCTTAAGGCAGCATTTTTTTTTTTTTTTTTTCCTTGGGGGGGTTTTTTTTTTTTAAAAACCTTTTTCCCCTTTTTGTTTTTAAAATTTTTTAGAGTTTTGGAATTTTTCCCCCCCCCCCCCAGCCAGCCAGTTATAGTAGTACTGTACATCTAAGAAGTATCTAAGAACTGTTTGTGAAATGAATGAATAACAAACTGAATTGAATTAAACTTTCAGTTTGTCATTTTTCATCATCACCATGATATGTTTATTTGTATAGCACATCTATTTGTAGAGTATATTTGGATTTATAAAATGTTCTGAGGCCTTTCATCTTACTTACTTTTCATAATGGTAATCTGAACTGGATATTATCTCTATTTTCAGAATAAAGAAGCTGAATCTCAGGCAGGTAACTTTTTGGTCGTGCAGTGGTGAGGACAAGAACTGAATACAGGGCTTTAAAAAAAATTGTGTTAACTGTTGGTGGGAATCCAAGCTGGTGCAGCCACTCTGGAAAACAGTATGGAGTTCCTCCAAAAGTTAAAAATAGAACTACTCTGTGACCCAGCAATCGCACTGCTAGGTATTTATCCAAAGGATACAAAAATAGTGATCTGAAGGGGCACATGCATCCCTATGTTTATAGCAGCAGTGTCCACAATAGCCAAATTATGGAAAGAGCCTAGATGTCCAATGACAGATGAACAGATAGAGAAGATGTGGTATATGTGTGTGTGTATGTATGTGTGTGTGTGTATGTGTGTATAATGGAATATTAATCAGCTATTAAAAGGAATGAACTCGGGTGCCTGGGTGGCTCAGTTGGTTAAGTGACTGCCTTTGGCTCAGGTCATGATCCTGGAGTCCCTGGATCGAGTCCCGCATCGGGCTCCCTGCTCGGCAGGGAGTCTGCTTCTCCCTCTGACCCTCCGGACCCTCCCCCCTCTCATGTGCTCTCTCTCTCAGTCTCTCTCTCTCAAATAAATAAATAAAATCTTAAAAAAAAAAAAAAAGGAATGAACTCTTGCCATTTGCAACAGTGTGGATGGAACTAGACAGTATTATGCTAAGTGTTTGTCAGAGAAAGACAAATACCGTATGATTTCACTCATATGTGAAATATAAGAAACAAAACAGATGAACATAGGGGAAGGGAAGGAAAAATAAAATAAGATAAAAACAGAGAGGGAGGCAAACCATAAGAGACTCTTAACCATAGGAAACAAACTGAGGGTTGCTGGAGGGGAGCAGGGTAGGGGATGGGGTAACTGGGTGATGGGCATTAAGGAGGGCACGTGATGTAATGAGCACTGGGTGTTATATGCAACTGATAAATTACTAAATTCTACCCCTGAAACTAATAATACACTATATGTTAACTAAATTGAATTTAAATAAAAAAATTAAAAAATTGTGCTAAGGTTTGTTTATTTTTAATTGAAGTATAGTTGACATTCGTTTCAGGTGTACAACATAGTGATTCGACAATTGTATACATTATGAAATGCCAAACACAAGTGCAGTCACCATACAAGGTTATTATAATATTATTGACTGTATTCTCTATGCTGTACTTTTCATGAATTCAGATCTTTTAACTCTATATTAATCATAAGTCTTTTGGCAACAAGTGACAGTAACTCAAACCAGCGTTAAATACAAAAGGAAATTTATTAGTTAATTGGTGACCCCCAAAGAACTATGTTTTTTGGTATTCATGCTCTTGTATCATGTCATCCCTCAGCGACTGGGCTTGGATGTGTGATTTTTTTTTTGGCTGATGGGACTTTAGCAAGCATGATGTAAACAGAAGCTTGATTATTCACTGGCAAATTGGGACTTGTCTGCTTGGAATGCTCCCTCTTGGAACACAGCTGGCATGCCCTAAGAAGCCCAGGCCACATGGAGAGACCATGGGGAAGAAGTGAGATGCTCAGTCAGCAGTCCCAGCTGAGCCTTCAGCTGCTACTCAGCACCAACAACCACCATGAGTGAACATGCCGGGTGTGAGCGAGCGTCCTGGGTGTTCCAGCCCAGTCCAGCCTCCACATGACTGAAAGCCCCACTACAGAACCATGACAGAGAATAAAGTGGTGTCATTTAAAGGTATTAAGTTTCAGGGCATTTTGGTCTTCAGCAATAGGTAACAGAAAGATGAGACGAGCATCTGATATATTCTTTTTGAGTTCACCTGCTCAGCCTTGAACAAATCACTGTGGCCAGGGTGGTGGGGCTAATGCCTCCTACAGGGACCACATGGAGCAGGGGGAAGAGATGCTCAAAGATCCTTCCACAATTGGGAAATTGTGCAGAACAGACAAAAATTGTAGCTACCAGAGCCTGGTAGAGCCTGGAAAAAGCCAGCATAGCTCCTCAGGGGGTCAGGCAAGAATCATAGGTTGTCAGAGTTACCAAGTTCAAGTCTATAGCACAAGCAATTCCATTTACAGTAAAGATAATGCCTAGCCCCCCTAAAAGGCAGTGCAGGATAATGCAAAGGGCATAGGCTTTAGAATTAACTCCTTCTGGTTGTGTGATCTTGGATAAACTGCTTAACCTCTCTGAATCTCAGAAAAGGGGGTCAGGACCCTGAGAAAATGAGACGTAGCCTGGCTAATTTTCTAGAGGGACTTGTGAGTATAAAAACCTTTTAAAGTAGAAAGTGATTGCAAAAATCTTCTTGTGCTAGGAAAAAAAATCACAGGGATAATATAGGAGCTTATTTATATTTAAATGATGCATAGTACAACTGGTTGAGGGTGTGGTCTCCAGGGTCAGACTGTCCAGGTAAAATCTAAGTTCCATCACTTACAGTGTGACCACGGGGGAACATTCAGTCCCTCCAAGGAATTATTTTGCTTCTTATCTATATAATGGACATAACATAAGATTTACTTTATAATGTTGTTATGAGGGTAAAAGGGAGATAATGCTTATAAATCACTTAACATCATGCCTGGCTCTTGAGTGCTCAGAAATGTTAGCTGTTATTTGGTTTTATCATGCACAGTATTAATTGGGGAATGGGATGATGTAGAAAGGGAAAATACAAAAGAGAAAAGACTACCTTTTCTTCATGCTTCATTTAGTTTAGCTCACTGGTTTCTTTGTGCATCCTGAGCACACACCTGTCCTCCCTGGTTGGTTAGATTAGATCAGCTCGTTCCAAAGGTGAGAGACAAGTGAAACTGTTCAGTGGGAAACCCAACTGGGTGTGCACAAAGATACATGTAAGAGGATAATCTTTGTAGGATCATTTGTAATAGAGAAAACCCAGAAATTACCTAAATGTTAGTTCATGGAACAGGTACATCTCAGTTATTGCACCAGAGTATCTCCAGGTGCTTCAGGTAAAACAGTGGAATCGTGTTTGATTCTTTTGTTTTCCTCCCACTCCCCACGTTGACTGTTGAGTCCTGTTGTCTCTACCTTTAAAATATGTTCACATTCGGACCCTTTCTCAGTACCTGCACAGCTACTACCCTGATCTTAAGCCACTTTCCTCTTTTGTAGATTTTTGCAATCACTTTCTACTTGGTCTTTCTGCTTCCTCTCTTGGCCTTTCTACCTACAGTGGCATCTTTGCTCTTCTTTGAATCCTATCTTAGGGCCTTTATACTGGCTTTTCCTACTGTCTGGAAAACTCTTTTCCACCGGTGTCCTCATAGCTCCTTGCCTCATCTGCTCATGCCTGCTTCTCACTAAGGCCTGCTCTATCTACTTTGTTGTTGTTTTTTATTTTATTTATTTATTTTTTAAATTTTGTTGTGTTATGTTAGTCACCATACAATACATCATTGGTTTTTGATGTGGTGATCCACAATCCATTGTTTGCGTATAATACCCAGTGCTCCATGCAGTACGTGCCCTCCTTAATACCCATCACTGGGCTAACCAATCCCCCCTCCCCCCCTCCCCTCTAAAACCCTGTTTGTTTCTCAGGTCCATAGTCTCTCATGGTTCATCTCTCCCTCCAATTCCCCCCCCCCATTTTTCCCTTCCTTCTCCTAATGTCCTCCATGCTGTTCCTTATGTTCCACAAATAAGTGAAACCATATGATAATTGACTTTCTCTGCTTGACTTATTTCACTTGGCATAATCTCCTCCAGTCCCATCCACGTTGATGTAAAAGTTGGGTATTCATCCTTTCTATTCATCCTTTTATGGCTGAGTAATATTCCATTGTATATATGGACCACATCTTCTTTATTCATTCATCTGTTGAAGGGCATCTCGGCTCTTTCCACAGTTTGGCTATTGCGGACATTGCTGCTATGAACATTGGGGTGCATATGGCCCTTCTTTTCACTACCTCTGTGTCTTTGGGGTAAATACCCAGGAGTGCAATTGCTGGGTCATAGGGTAGCTCTATTTTCAACTTTTTGAGGAACCTCCACACTGTTTTCCAAAGTGGCTGTACCAACTTGCATTCCCACCAACAGTGCTAGAGGGTTCCCCTTTCTCCACAACCTCTCCAAC